>NW_028146689.1:0-5000 GCF_056507025.1 Lutjanus erythropterus | reverse complement strand
TATAATGTTCATGTAACGTCTGACACGTTAAAATGTTTTGGATGTGGGGCAGAGGGACACTTGGTCCGCTCGTGTCCAGAGAGAGCGACTGACCGTCAGGCTGCGTCCGCGGCGGAGCCGCCGGTCACAGCCGCCGGTCAGAACGCAACGCACAGAGACACACACAGAGACACACAGAACACACAGAACACACAGAACGACACACAGAACACAGAACATGACACACAGGGGGCTGAGAACAGAGCAGACAGTGACCACATGAACTCAGATGATGTTGAGTTGGATGATGAGGAGAGTGATGAGGAGGAGCTCAGTGTTCAGGAGGAGTTAAAGGAGCAGACGGGACACACAGCAACCAGAGTGGCTGAGTCTGTGTTAGAGGAACAGACAGTAATGGATGATGAGTTAATGAAGCTGCCTGTGAAAAGGAAACAAACAGAAACTAAAGACAATACTGTAAAAACTAAGAAGGTGTCAAAGACAGGTCCACAGTGTTCCTCCTCTCAGTCAGAGGAGAACACACAGAACACACACACTGACACACAGAACACACAAAACACACAGAACTCACAAGTTAATGACTGTGAGGACGACAACATGCAGGTTGAACCACAGAGCGGTTATTCTTTCCTGAGAATCAGAACTTTTCTAAAAGAAACAAAGGGGCTGAGGGCTGTGAAGGTCGAAGACTTTTTCCCAGACTTGCAGCTTTTTCATGACTCAGTCCGGTTCTTCATGAAGAACGCAGGAAGCCTTGGGCAGCCATCTTTCACTGACCCAGAGATTTTCAGGTTAAAGAAACTGTTGCAGAAGGTTCGAGCCCAAATAGCCAATGATGAATAAGTTTGCTGTGTTTTTCTTTCATTTGTTTGCTTTGTCTTTGTTGGGATGCAGCTTTATATTAAATATGTGTGACATTAAGCTGGGTTCTTTAAACATTAACGGTGCTCGAGAGGATGTTAAAAGAGCTTCTCTATTTAATCTGTTCGAGTGCAAGAAATTGAATGTAATCTTCCTTCAGGAAACTCACAGCACTGCTGACATTGAACCTGACTGGAGGAGGGAATGGAGTGGGGAGGCTTTTTTCAGTCATAAGAGCAGTAACAGTGGGGGGGTTGGTATTCTCTTTTCTAGAGATTTCTCACCTCTTTCCTGTACTGTCAGTGAAATAGTTCCAGGTCGGCTGCTGAAACTGTGTGCTGAATTTGAAAAAGTTAAAATGGTTTTTGTAAATGTTTATGCTCCAGCTGTGGCCTCAGAAAGACTGCTGTTTTTGGATGTGTTAAAAAATGTCCTTAGTAACTGTGACAGTGAGGAGTATCTGTTTGTGGGCGGAGACTTTAACTGTACAGAAAACCCTGTTTTGGACAGGAACCATCAGGAACCTCACCCTGCCTCTAGAAGGTGTTTTGTTCAGCTTGTGGAAACTTTTGAACTGTGTGATGTTTGGAGACATTTCCATAAAAGTCAGCGTCAGTACACCTGGGTTCACTCCAGAGATAACTCTTTATCCCTGGCCAGACTGGACCGTCTCTATTGTTTTGAACATCATATTAATGTATTTAAAAGTTGTGCTATTAGTCCGGTTGGTATTTCTGATCATTCTCTTGTACAGTGCTCAATTTTTATAAAGGATGTAAAATGTAAAAGTGCGTACTGGCACTTCAACGTCTCTCTGTTGTCTGACAGTGTTTTTAGAAATGTTTTCAAGTGTTTTTGGCTGAACTACAGACAAACCAAATCTGACTTTGTCTCCTTACAGCAGTGGTGGGATGTAGGCAAAGTTAAGATCAAGCAGCTTTGCCTACAGTACACTCTCAATGTCACAAAGGACATGGCCAGATCTATGAGAGCTCTGGAGAGAGAAGTGGTGGAGCTGCAGGTTCTAGCAGACTCCACAGGAGAACGAGAACATATTGAAGTTTTCAAAAACAAAAAATCAGCTCTGTCTGACCTGCTGGGTATTTCTGCTCAGGGTGCTTTGGTTAGATCACGTTTTCAGAATGTTGTTAAGATGGACGTTCCCTCTCACTTTTTCTTTGGTCTCGAACGTAAAAATGGCCAGAGGAGGCTGATACACTCTCTGCGCTCTGACACTGGGCTGCTGCTGCAGGAGTCGGCTGATATTCGTCAGTGTGCTGTTGGTTTTTATCAACAGCTCTACAGGACTGAGTTCCAGGACGAACCAGAGGTGGCGCTGTCCTTCTTTGAGGACCTTCCTAAGGTCCCTGAGGAGGATAATGCAGAGCTGGAGGCGCCGCTCTCTGCTCAGGAGCTGCAGGAGGCCCTGCAGAGCTTGCAGAGTGGGAAGGCTCCTGGGATTGACGGTCTTCCTGCAGACTTTTATAAGACTTTCTGGCCTGTTATAGGTGAAGATTTGTTGGTTGTTCTCAGGGACAGTCTGAGAAAGGGGAGGTTGCCACTGAGCAGCAGGAGAGCTGTTCTCACCCTCCTCCCGAAGAAGGGAGACCTGCAAGACATTAAGAACTGGCGTCCTGTGTCCTTACTCTGTACTGACTATAAACTGCTGTCCAAAGTGTTGGCAACAAGATTGAGAAAAGTGATGGAGCAGGTCATTCATGTGGACCAAACATACTGTGTACCCAGCAGGTTGATATCTGATAATATTACTCTAATTCGGGACATTTTGGACCTCTCTGGTTCATTGGGCTGTGAGCTTGGTCTGATTTCTCTAGACCAAGAAAAGGCTTTTGACCGAGTTGAACACCAGTACCTGTGGCAGACGCTGCAGGCTTTTGGATTCAGCTCTGGTTTCATAGCCCAGATCCAGGTCTTGTACAGTGACATTGAGAGTGTACTCAAGATTAATGGGGGTTTAAGCGCTCCGTTCAGAGTTCAGAGGGGAGTCAGACAGGGCTGCTCTCTGTCTGGGATGTTGTACTCTCTGGCCATAGAGCCCTTTTTGCACAAATTAAGGTCATTTTTGTCAGGTTTTTCTTTTCCTGGGTGTAGTAATTGTTTCAAATTGTCTGCGTATGCTGATGATGTCATCGTTCTTGTGAAAAACCAACATGATATTGATGTTTTAAATGAAACTGTGATGAACTTTAGTAGACTCTCCTCTGCTAAAGTGAACTGGAGAAAAAGCGAGGCCTTGGCAGTAGGTAAAGGACTGATCAATAGACTGGTTTTACCTGGAGGCCTCGTGTGGAAGAGTGGAGGACTCAGATATCTGGGAGTTCATCTTGGTGATGAGACCTTCTCTTCCAAAAACTGGGACTGTCTTTTAGAAAAAGTCGAAGGCCGTTTGAAAAAATGGAAATGGATTCTACCTAAACTGTCTTTTAAAGGTCGGATCCTGATCATCAATAACCTTGTGTCCTCCATGCTGTGGCATCGGCTGGCGTGTATGGACCCTCCTTCAAACCTGCTGTCCAGAGTGCAGGCGGTCTTGGTGGATTTCTTTTGGGACCGTCTGCACTGGGTCCCACAGAGCGTCCTCTTCCTGCCCAAGGAGGAAGGAGGACATGGGCTTGTCCACCTGGCGAGCAGAGGAGCTGCCTTCAGGCTCCAGTTCATCCAGAGACTCCTGACTGGACCTGTCGACCTGGTCTGGAGACCCGTAGCTCGTGCCATACTGGAGAGGTGTGGTGGGCTGGGTCTGGCTGAGTCTCTGTTTTTAATGGATTTAAATGGATGTAAGTTGGACGACCTTCCATGCTTTTATCAAGGACTGTTTAAAGTATGGGGAATGTTCCGTAAGGACAGACTGAACACATGTGACTCGGTGTTCTGGCTTCTTAGGGAGCCGGTGGTTCACGGGATTCGGCTCCGGTGTAAAGCAGAACCAACCGTGCTCCAGAAACTGTGTGAGGCCAGAATCCTGACACTGGGCCGTGTGGTGGAGGTGTGTGGCCCTCACCTGGATGAAGCCACAGGTCTGGCCTCACGCCTGGGGATCAGGTCGGTCAGGGTGGTCAGCCTCCTGCTGAGAGGCTGGAAACAGCAGCTAACTGACTCTGAACTGTTACTGATTGCTGCTTATTGTGACGGTGTGATTCAGCCTGATGTTAGTGATCCTGTTCCTGATGTGAAAATTGTTCCTGTTTTTAAATGTGGTGGTTTTCTGTTAAAACTGAATAATGTTGCTGATTACAAACTGAGCACCATGACAGGTAAGACAATGTATTATCTATTAGTGAAATGTTTGAACCAGAACAAACTGAAAGAGAGAGTTGACAGTCCATGGAGAGCTCATCTGGCCCTGACGGAGGCTCAGAGGCCTGAGTGGAGAACACTTTATAAACCACCGATAACAAAGAGGGTTGGTGATTTACAGTGGAGGGTTCTACACGGTGCTGTTGCTGTCAATGCATTTGTTTCTGTCATCAATCCAAATGTTGTTGATAGCTGTCCTTTCTGTCCACAGAGAGAGACAGTTTTCCACTGTTTCTTAGAGTGTGGTCGTCTCTTCTCTCTACTTCAGTGTTTGACTCACATGTTTGTTTTGTTCGATGAGGTTTTCTCACATCACATGTTCATACTGGGTTACAGGTTCAACAGGAAAAAGAAAATGAAGTGTCAGCTTTTAAATTTTGTGTTGGGTCAAGCCAAAATGGCAATTTATCTCAGCCGGAAAAACAAGCTTGAAAAATTCATTTGATGTTGACGCAACGTTGATTTTCAAACGTATGTTGAAGGTGCGTCTGAAAACTGATTTCAGTTTCTATTTTTTGACAAATAATGTGGATGAGTTTGAAAAGATCTGGTGCTTTAAACAAGTGTTGTGTTCTGTGAAGAACGATGAGCTGGTTTTTGGTCTTTTTTGAATTGAGGATGTTTCATTTATTTCATGTTTTTTTGTTCAGTTCATTGCTGAGTTTTATTTGTTTTGTACTTTTGATTTCGTAACAGTCATGAGCAAATAAAGTGGTTTGAAAAATCAAAATCTCTCTCTCTCTCCCTCTCTCCCTCTGTCTTCTCTCTCTCTCCCTCTCTCTCTCTCTCTCTCTCTCACTCTCTCTCTCTCTCCCTCTCTC
>NW_028146688.1:32500-45000 GCF_056507025.1 Lutjanus erythropterus | reverse complement strand
CACAGGGCCCCCCGGAGGTCCGGCCTGGCCCTCTGACCGGGGCCTAGGGGCCTCCCTTACCAGGGACCCAGCCTGGCCCTGTGAACCCCAGGCCCTGGGGGGATGCCTTACCAGGGATCCAGCCTGACCTCTGACCCCCAGGCCCTGGGGGGGGGGGGGGATGCCTTACCAGGGATCCAGCCTGGCCCTGTGACCCCCAGGCCCTGGGGGATGCCTTACCAGGCATCCAGCCTGACCCTCTGACCCCCAGGCCCTGGGGGGGGATGCCTTACCAGGCATCCAGCCTGACCCTCTGACCCCCAGGCCCTGGGGGGGGGGGGATGCCTTACCAGGGATCCAGCCTGGCCCTGTGACCCCCAGGCCCTGGGTGGGGATGCCTTACCAGGGATCCAGCCTGGCCCTGTGACCCCCAGGCCCTGGGTGGGGATGCCTTACCAGGGATCCAGCCTGGCCCTCTGACCCCCCAGGCCCTGGGGGGATGCCTTACCAGGGATCCAGCCTGGCCCTCTGACCCCCCAGGCCCTGGGGGGGATGCCTTACCAGGGATCCAGCCTGGCCCTGTGACCCCAGGCCCTGGGTGGGGATGCCTTACCAGGGATCCAGCCTGACCCTCTGACCCCCAGGCCCTGGGGGGGGGGATGCCTTACCAGTGGGCCAGCCTGGCCCTGTGACCCCCCCCAGGCCCTGGGGGATGCCTTACCAGGCATCCAGCCTGACCCTCTGACCCCCAGGCCTGGGGGGGGGGGGATGCCTTACCAGGCATCCAGCCTGACCCTCTGACCCCCAGGCCCTGGGGGGGGGGGGGGATGCCTTACCAGGGATCCAGCCTGGCCCTGTGACCCCCAGGCCCTGGGTGGGGATGCCTTACCAGGGATCCAGCCTGGCCCTCTGACCCCCCCAGGCCCTGGGGGGGATGCCTTACCAGGGATCCAGCCTGGCCCTGTGACCCCCAGGCCCTGGGTGGGGATGCCTTACCAGGGATCCAGCCTGGCCCTCTGACCCCCCCAGGCCCTGGGTGGGGATGCCTTACCAGGGATCCAGCCTGGCCCTCTGACCCCCCCAGGCCCTGGGTGGGGATGCCTTACCAGGATCCAGCCTGGCCCTCTGACCCCCCAGGCCCTGGGGGGGATGCCTTACCAGGGATCCAGCCTGACCCTCTGACCCCAGGCCCTGGGTGGGGATGCCTTACCAGGGATCCAGCCTGGCCCTCTGACCCCCCAGGCCCTGGGGGCTCCCTTACCAGGGATCCAGCCTGGCCCTCTGACCCCCAGGCCCTGGGGGGCTCCCTTCCCGGACTCTCCGCCCCACCCCTGGGCTCGGGCTCTCTTCTCCGGACCCGCTGCCACCACCCACCCCACAACCCACTTCACCCCCAGACCCGGCCTCTCTTCTCCGGACCCGCTGCACCCCCCAGGCCCTGGGGGGATGCCTTACCAGGGATCCAGCCTGGCCCTGTGACCCCCAGGCCCTGGGTGGGGATGCCTTACCAGGGATCCAGCCTGACCTCTGACCCCCAGGCCTGGGGGGGGGATGCCTTACCAGTGGGCCAGCCTGGCCCTGTGACCCCCCCCAGGCCCTGGGGGGATGCCTTACCAGGCATCCAGCCTGACCCTCTGACCCCCAGGCCCTGGGGGGGGGGGGATGCCTTACCAGGCATCCAGCCTGACCCTCTGACCCCCAGGCCCTGGGGGGGGGGGGGGGATGCCTTACCAGGGATCCAGCCTGGCCCTGTGACCCCCAGGCCCTGGGTGGGGATGCCTTACCAGGGATCCAGCCTGGCCCTCTGACCCCCCCAGGCCCTGGGGGGGATGCCTTACCAGGGATCCAGCCTGGCCCTGTGACCCCCAGGCCCTGGGTGGGGATGCCTTACCAGGGATCCAGCCTGGCCCTCTGACCCCCCCAGGCCCTGGGTGGGGATGCCTTACCAGGGATCCAGCCTGGCCCTCTGACCCCCCCAGGCCCTGGGTGGGGATGCCTTACCAGGGATCCAGCCTGGCCCTCTGACCCCCCCAGGCCCTGGGGGGGATGCCTTACCAGGGATCCAGCCTGACCCTCTGACCCCCAGGCCCTGGGTGGGGAGCCTTACCAGGGATCCAGCCTGGCCCTCTGACCCCCCAGGCCCTGGGGGCTCCCTTACCAGGGATCCAGCCTGGCCCTCTGACCCCCAGGCCCTGGGGGGCTCCCTTCCCCGGACTCTCCGCCCCACCCCTGGGCTCGGGCTCTCTTCTCCGGACCCGCTGCCACCACCCACCCCACAACCCACTTCACCCCCAGACCCGGCCTCTCTTCTCCGGACCCGCTGCACCCCCCCAGGCCCTGGGGGGGATGCCTTACCAGGGATCCAGCCTGGCCCTGTGACCCCCAGGCCCTGGGTGGGGATGCCTTACCAGGGATCCAGCCTGACCCTCTGACCCCCAGGCCCTGGGGGGGGGGATGCCTTACCAGTGGGCCAGCCTGGCCCTGTGACCCCCCCCAGGCCCTGGGGGGATGCCTTACCAGGCATCCAGCCTGACCCTCTGACCCCCAGGCCCTGGGGGGGGGGGATGCCTTACCAGGCATCCAGCCTGACCCTCTGACCCCCAGGCCCTGGGGGGGGGGGGGGGATGCCTTACCAGGGATCCAGCCTGGCCCTGTGACCCCCAGGCCCTGGGTGGGGATGCCTTACCAGGGATCCAGCCTGGCCCTCTGACCCCCCCAGGCCCTGGGGGGGATGCCTTACCAGGGATCCAGCCTGGCCCTGTGACCCCCAGGCCCTGGGTGGGGATGCCTTACCAGGGATCCAGCCTGGCCCTCTGACCCCCCCAGGCCCTGGGTGGGGATGCCTTACCAGGGATCCAGCCTGGCCCTCTGACCCCCCAGGCCCTGGGTGGGGATGCCTTACCAGGGATCCAGCCTGGCCCTCTGACCCCCCCAGGCCCTGGGGGGGATGCCTTACCAGGGATCCAGCCTGACCCTCTGACCCCCAGGCCCTGGGTGGGGATGCCTTACCAGGGATCCAGCCTGGCCCTCTGACCCCCCAGGCCCTGGGGGCTCCCTTACCAGGGATCCAGCCTGGCCCTCTGACCCCCAGGCCCTGGGGGGCTCCCTTCCCCGGACTCTCCGCCCCACCCCTGGGCTCGGGCTCTCTTCTCCGGACCCGCTGCCACCACCCACCCCACAACCCACTTCACCCCCAGACCCGGCCTCTCTTCTCCGGACCCGCTGCACCCCCCCAGGCCCTGGGGGGGATGCCTTACCAGGGATCCAGCCTGGCCCTGTGACCCCCAGGCCCTGGGTGGGGATGCCTTACCAGGGATCCAGCCTGACCCTCTGACCCCCAGGCCCTGGGGGGGGGGATGCCTTACCAGTGGGCCAGCCTGGCCCTGTGACCCCCCCCAGGCCCTGGGGGGATGCCTTACCAGGCATCCAGCCTGACCCTCTGACCCCCAGGCCCTGGGGGGGGGGGGATGCCTTACCAGGCATCCAGCCTGACCCTCTGACCCCCAGGCCCTGGGGGGGGGGGGGGGATGCCTTACCAGGGATCCAGCCTGGCCCTGTGACCCCCAGGCCCTGGGTGGGGATGCCTTACCAGGGATCCAGCCTGGCCCTCTGACCCCCCCAGGCCCTGGGGGGGATGCCTTACCAGGGATCCAGCCTGGCCCTGTGACCCCCAGGCCCTGGGTGGGGATGCCTTACCAGGGATCCAGCCTGGCCCTCTGACCCCCCCAGGCCCTGGGTGGGGATGCCTTACCAGGGATCCAGCCTGGCCCTCTGACCCCCCCAGGCCCTGGGTGGGGATGCCTTACCAGGGATCCAGCCTGGCCCTCTGACCCCCCCAGGCCCTGGGGGGGATGCCTTACCAGGGATCCAGCCTGACCCTCTGACCCCCAGGCCCTGGGTGGGGATGCCTTACCAGGGATCCAGCCTGGCCCTCTGACCCCCCAGGCCCTGGGGGCTCCCTTACCAGGGATCCAGCCTGGCCCTCTGACCCCCAGGCCCTGGGGGGCTCCCTTCCCCGGACTCTCCGCCCCACCCCTGGGCTCGGGCTCTCTTCTCCGGACCCGCTGCCACCACCCACCCCACAACCCACTTCACCCCCAGACCCGGCCTCTCTTCTCCGGACCCGCTGCACCCCCCAGGCCCTGGGGGGGATGCCTTACCAGGGATCCAGCCTGGCCCTGTGACCCCCAGGCCCTGGGTGGGGATGCCTTACCAGGATCCAGCCTGACCCTCTGACCCCCAGGCCCTGGGGGGGGGGATGCCTTACCAGTGGGCCAGCCTGGCCCTGTGACCCCCCCAGGCCCTGGGGGGATGCCTTACCAGGCATCCAGCCTGACCCTCTGACCCCCAGGCCCTGGGGGGGGGGGGATGCCTTACCAGGCATCCAGCCTGACCCTCTGACCCCCAGGCCCTGGGGGGGGGGGGGGATGCCTTACCAGGGATCCAGCCTGGCCCTGTGACCCCCAGGCCCTGGGTGGGGATGCCTTACCAGGGATCCAGCCTGGCCCTCTGACCCCCCCAGGCCCTGGGGGGGATGCCTTACCAGGGATCCAGCCTGGCCCTGTGACCCCCAGGCCCTGGGTGGGGATGCCTTACCAGGGATCCAGCCTGGCCCTCTGACCCCCCCAGGCCCTGGGTGGGGATGCCTTACCAGGGATCCAGCCTGGCCCTCTGACCCCCCCAGGCCCTGGGTGGGGATGCCTTACCAGGGATCCAGCCTGGCCCTCTGACCCCCCCAGGCCCTGGGGGGGATGCCTTACCAGGGATCCAGCCTGACCCTCTGACCCCCAGGCCCTGGGTGGGGATGCCTTACCAGGGATCCAGCCTGGCCCTCTGACCCCCCAGGCCCTGGGGGCTCCCTTACCAGGGATCCAGCCTGGCCCTCTGACCCCCAGGCCCTGGGGGGCTCCCTTCCCCGGACTCTCCGCCCCACCCCTGGGCTCGGGCTCTCTTCTCCGGACCCGCTGCCACCACCCACCCCACAACCCACTTCACCCCCAGACCCGGCCTCTCTTCTCCGGACCCGCTGCACCCCCCCAGGCCCTGGGGGGGATGCCTTACCAGGGATCCAGCCTGGCCCTGTGACCCCCAGGCCCTGGGTGGGGATGCCTTACCAGGGATCCAGCCTGACCCTCTGACCCCCAGGCCCTGGGGGGGGGGATGCCTTACCAGTGGGCCAGCCTGGCCCTGTGACCCCCCCCAGGCCCTGGGGGGATGCCTTACCAGGCTCCAGCCTGACCCTCTGACCCCCAGGCCCTGGGGGGGGGGGGATGCCTTACCAGGCATCCAGCCTGACCCTCTGACCCCCAGGCCCTGGGGGGGGGGGGGGATGCCTTACCAGGGATCCAGCCTGGCCCTGTGACCCCCAGGCCCTGGGTGGGGATGCCTTACCAGGGATCCAGCCTGGCCCTCTGACCCCCCCAGGCCCTGGGGGGGATGCCTTACCAGGGATCCAGCCTGGCCCTGTGACCCCCAGGCCCTGGGTGGGGATGCCTTACCAGGGATCCAGCCTGGCCCTCTGACCCCCCCAGGCCCTGGGTGGGGATGCCTTACCAGGGATCCAGCCTGGCCCTCTGACCCCCCCAGGCCCTGGGTGGGGATGCCTTACCAGGGATCCAGCCTGGCCCTCTGACCCCCCCAGGCCCTGGGGGGGATGCCTTACCAGGGATCCAGCCTGACCCTCTGACCCCCAGGCCCTGGGTGGGGATGCCTTACCAGGGATCCAGCCTGGCCCTCTGACCCCCCAGGCCCTGGGGGCTCCCTTACCAGGGATCCAGCCTGGCCCTCTGACCCCCAGGCCCTGGGGGGCTCCCTTCCCCGGACTCTCCGCCCCACCCCTGGGCTCGGGCTCTCTTCTCCGGACCCGCTGCCACCACCCACCCCACAACCCACTTCACCCCCAGACCCGGCCTCTCTTCTCCGGACCCGCTGCACCCCCCCAGGCCCTGGGGGGGATGCCTTACCAGGGATCCAGCCTGGCCCTGTGACCCCCAGGCCCTGGGTGGGGATGCCTTACCAGGGATCCAGCCTGACCCTCTGACCCCCAGGCCCTGGGGGGGGGGATGCCTTACCAGTGGGCCAGCCTGGCCCTGTGACCCCCCCCAGGCCCTGGGGGGATGCCTTACCAGGCATCCAGCCTGACCCTCTGACCCCCAGGCCCTGGGGGGGGGGGATGCCTTACCAGGCATCCAGCCTGACCCTCTGACCCCCAGGCCCTGGGGGGGGGGGGGGATGCCTTACCAGGGATCCAGCCTGGCCCTGTGACCCCCAGGCCCTGGGTGGGGATGCCTTACCAGGGATCCAGCCTGGCCCTCTGACCCCCCCAGGCCCTGGGGGGGATGCCTTACCAGGGATCCAGCCTGGCCCTGTGACCCCCAGGCCCTGGGTGGGGATGCCTTACCAGGGATCCAGCCTGGCCCTCTGACCCCCCAGGCCCTGGGTGGGGATGCCTTACCAGGGATCCAGCCTGGCCCTCTGACCCCCCCAGGCCCTGGGTGGGGATGCCTTACCAGGGATCCAGCCTGGCCCTCTGACCCCCCCAGGCCCTGGGGGGGATGCCTTACCAGGGATCCAGCCTGACCCTCTGACCCCCAGGCCCTGGGTGGGGATGCCTTACCAGGGATCCAGCCTGGCCCTCTGACCCCCCAGGCCCTGGGGGCTCCCTTACCAGGGATCCAGCCTGGCCCTCTGACCCCCAGGCCCTGGGGGGCTCCCTTCCCCGGACTCTCCGCCCCACCCCTGGGCTCGGGCTCTCTTCTCCGGACCCGCTGCCACCACCCACCCCACAACCCACTTCACCCCCAGACCCGGCCTCTCTTCTCCGGACCCGCTGCACCCCCCCAGGCCCTGGGGGGATGCCTTACCAGGGATCCAGCCTGGCCCTGTGACCCCCAGGCCCTGGGTGGGGATGCCTTACCAGGGATCCAGCCTGACCCTCTGACCCCCAGGCCCTGGGGGGGGGATGCCTTACCAGTGGGCCAGCCTGGCCCTGTGACCCCCCCCAGGCCCTGGGGGATGCCTTACCAGGCATCCAGCCTGACCCTCTGACCCCCAGGCCCTGGGGGGGGGGGGATGCCTTACCAGGCATCCAGCCTGACCCTCTGACCCCCAGGCCCTGGGGGGGGGGGGGGGATGCCTTACCAGGGATCCAGCCTGGCCCTGTGACCCCCAGGCCCTGGGTGGGGATGCCTTACCAGGGATCCAGCCTGGCCCTCTGACCCCCCCAGGCCCTGGGGGGGATGCCTTACCAGGGATCCAGCCTGGCCCTGTGACCCCCAGGCCCTGGGTGGGGATGCCTTACCAGGGATCCAGCCTGGCCCTCTGACCCCCCCAGGCCCTGGGTGGGGATGCCTTACCAGGGATCCAGCCTGGCCCTCTGACCCCCCCAGGCCCTGGGTGGGGATGCCTTACCAGGGATCCAGCCTGGCCCTCTGACCCCCCCAGGCCCTGGGGGGGATGCCTTACCAGGGATCCAGCCTGACCCTCTGACCCCCAGGCCCTGGGTGGGGATGCCTTACCAGGGATCCAGCCTGGCCCTCTGACCCCCCAGGCCCTGGGGGCTCCCTTACCAGGGATCCAGCCTGGCCCTCTGACCCCCAGGCCCTGGGGGGCTCCCTTCCCCGGACTCTCCGCCCCACCCCTGGGCTCGGGCTCTCTTCTCCGGACCCGCTGCCACCACCCACCCCACAACCCACTTCACCCCCAGACCCGGCCTCTCTTCTCCGGACCCGCTGCACCCCCCCAGGCCCTGGGGGGGATGCCTTACCAGGGATCCAGCCTGGCCCTGTGACCCCCAGGCCCTGGGTGGGGATGCCTTACCAGGGATCCAGCCTGACCCTCTGACCCCCAGGCCCTGGGGGGGGGGATGCCTTACCAGTGGGCCAGCCTGGCCCTGTGACCCCCCCCAGGCCCTGGGGGGATGCCTTACCAGGCATCCAGCCTGACCCTCTGACCCCCAGGCCCTGGGGGGGGGGGATGCCTTACCAGGCATCCAGCCTGACCCTCTGACCCCCAGGCCCTGGGGGGGGGGGGGGGATGCCTTACCAGGGATCCAGCCTGGCCCTGTGACCCCCAGGCCCTGGGTGGGGATGCCTTACCAGGGATCCAGCCTGGCCCTCTGACCCCCCCAGGCCCTGGGGGGGATGCCTTACCAGGGATCCAGCCTGGCCCTGTGACCCCCAGGCCCTGGGTGGGGATGCCTTACCAGGGATCCAGCCTGGCCCTCTGACCCCCCCAGGCCCTGGGTGGGGATGCCTTACCAGGGATCCAGCCTGGCCCTCTGACCCCCCCAGGCCCTGGGTGGGGATGCCTTACCAGGGATCCAGCCTGGCCCTCTGACCCCCCAGGCCCTGGGGGGGATGCCTTACCAGGGATCCAGCCTGACCCTCTGACCCCCAGGCCCTGGGTGGGGATGCCTTACCAGGGATCCAGCCTGGCCCTCTGACCCCCCAGGCCCTGGGGGCTCCCTTACCAGGGATCCAGCCTGGCCCTCTGACCCCCAGGCCCTGGGGGGCTCCCTTCCCCGGACTCTCCGCCCCACCCCTGGGCTCGGGCTCTCTTCTCCGGACCCGCTGCCACCACCCACCCCACAACCCACTTCACCCCCAGACCCGGCCTCTCTTCTCCGGACCCGCTGCACCCCCCCAGGCCCTGGGGGGATGCCTTACCAGGGATCCAGCCTGGCCCTGTGACCCCCAGGCCCTGGGTGGGGATGCCTTACCAGGGATCCAGCCTGACCCTCTGACCCCCAGGCCCTGGGGGGGGGATGCCTTACCAGTGGGCCAGCCTGGCCCTGTGACCCCCCCCAGGCCCTGGGGGGATGCCTTACCAGGCATCCAGCCTGACCCTCTGACCCCCAGGCCCTGGGGGGGGGGGGATGCCTTACCAGGCATCCAGCCTGACCCTCTGACCCCCAGGCCCTGGGGGGGGGGGGGGGATGCCTTACCAGGGATCCAGCCTGGCCCTGTGACCCCCAGGCCCTGGGTGGGGATGCCTTACCAGGGATCCAGCCTGGCCCTCTGACCCCCCCAGGCCCTGGGGGGGATGCCTTACCAGGGATCCAGCCTGGCCCTGTGACCCCCAGGCCCTGGGTGGGGATGCCTTACCAGGGATCCAGCCTGGCCCTCTGACCCCCCCAGGCCCTGGGTGGGGATGCCTTACCAGGGATCCAGCCTGGCCCTCTGACCCCCCCAGGCCCTGGGTGGGGATGCCTTACCAGGGATCCAGCCTGGCCCTCTGACCCCCCCAGGCCCTGGGGGGGATGCCTTACCAGGGATCCAGCCTGACCCTCTGACCCCCAGGCCCTGGGTGGGGATGCCTTACCAGGGATCCAGCCTGGCCCTCTGACCCCCCAGGCCCTGGGGGCTCCCTTACCAGGGATCCAGCCTGGCCCTCTGACCCCCAGGCCCTGGGGGGCTCCCTTCCCCGGACTCTCCGCCCCACCCCTGGGCTCGGGCTCTCTTCTCCGGACCCGCTGCCACCACCCACCCCACAACCCACTTCACCCCCAGACCCGGCCTCTCTTCTCCGGACCCGCTGCACCCCCCCAGGCCCTGGGGGGGATGCCTTACCAGGGATCCAGCCTGGCCCTGTGACCCCCAGGCCCTGGGTGGGGATGCCTTACCAGGGATCCAGCCTGACCCTCTGACCCCCAGGCCCTGGGGGGGGGGATGCCTTACCAGTGGGCCAGCCTGGCCCTGTGACCCCCCCCAGGCCCTGGGGGGATGCCTTACCAGGCATCCAGCCTGACCCTCTGACCCCCAGGCCCTGGGGGGGGGGGGATGCCTTACCAGGCATCCAGCCTGACCCTCTGACCCCCAGGCCCTGGGGGGGGGGGGGGGATGCCTTACCAGGGATCCAGCCTGGCCCTGTGACCCCCAGGCCCTGGGTGGGGATGCCTTACCAGGGATCCAGCCTGGCCCTCTGACCCCCCCAGGCCCTGGGGGGGTGCCTTACCAGGGATCCAGCCTGGCCCTGTGACCCCCAGGCCCTGGGTGGGGATGCCTTACCAGGGATCCAGCCTGGCCCTCTGACCCCCCCAGGCCCTGGGTGGGGATGCCTTACCAGGGATCCAGCCTGGCCCTCTGACCCCCCCAGGCCCTGGGTGGGGATGCCTTACCAGGGATCCAGCCTGGCCCTCTGACCCCCCCAGGCCCTGGGGGGGATGCCTTACCAGGGATCCAGCCTGACCCTCTGACCCCCAGGCCCTGGGTGGGGATGCCTTACCAGGGATCCAGCCTGGCCCTCTGACCCCCCAGGCCCTGGGGGCTCCCTTACCAGGGATCCAGCCTGGCCCTCTGACCCCCAGGCCCTGGGGGGCTCCCTTCCCCGGACTCTCCGCCCCACCCCTGGGCTCGGGCTCTCTTCTCCGGACCCGCTGCCACCACCCACCCCACAACCCACTTCACCCCCAGACCCGGCCTCTCTTCTCCGGACCCGCTGCACCCCCCCAGGCCCTGGGGGGGATGCCTTACCAGGGATCCAGCCTGGCCCTGTGACCCCCAGGCCCTGGGTGGGGATGCCTTACCAGGGATCCAGCCTGACCCTCTGACCCCCAGGCCCTGGGGGGGGGGATGCCTTACCAGTGGGCCAGCCTGGCCCTGTGACCCCCCCCAGGCCCTGGGGGGATGCCTTACCAGGCATCCAGCCTGACCCTCTGACCCCCAGGCCCTGGGGGGGGGGGATGCCTTACCAGGCATCCAGCCTGACCCTCTGACCCCCAGGCCCTGGGGGGGGGGGGGGGATGCCTTACCAGGGATCCAGCCTGGCCCTGTGACCCCCAGGCCCTGGGTGGGGATGCCTTACCAGGGATCCAGCCTGGCCCTCTGACCCCCCCAGGCCCTGGGGGGGATGCCTTACCAGGGATCCAGCCTGGCCCTGTGACCCCCAGGCCCTGGGTGGGGATGCCTTACCAGGGATCCAGCCTGGCCCTCTGACCCCCCCAGGCCCTGGGTGGGGATGCCTTACCAGGGATCCAGCCTGGCCCTCTGACCCCCCCAGGCCCTGGGTGGGGATGCCTTACCAGGGATCCAGCCTGGCCCTCTGACCCCCCCAGGCCCTGGGGGGGATGCCTTACCAGGGATCCAGCCTGACCCTCTGACCCCCAGGCCCTGGGTGGGGATGCCTTACCAGGGATCCAGCCTGGCCCTCTGACCCCCCAGGCCCTGGGGGCTCCCTTACCAGGGATCCAGCCTGGCCCTCTGACCCCCAGGCCCTGGGGGGCTCCCTTCCCCGGACTCTCCGCCCCACCCCTGGGCTCGGGCTCTCTTCTCCGGACCCGCTGCCACCACCCACCCCACAACCCACTTCACCCCCAGACCCGGCCTCTCTTCTCCGGACCCGCTGCACCCCCCCAGGCCCTGGGGGGATGCCTTACCAGGGATCCAGCCTGGCCCTGTGACCCCCAGGCCCTGGGTGGGGATGCCTTACCAGGGATCCAGCCTGACCCTCTGACCCCCAGGCCCTGGGGGGGGGGATGCCTTACCAGTGGGCCAGCCTGGCCCTGTGACCCCCCCCAGGCCCTGGGGGGATGCCTTACCAGGCATCCAGCCTGACCCTCTGACCCCCAGGCCCTGGGGGGGGGGGGATGCCTTACCAGGCATCCAGCCTGACCCTCTGACCCCCAGGCCCTGGGGGGGGGGGGGGGATGCCTTACCAGGGATCCAGCCTGGCCCTGTGACCCCCAGGCCCTGGGTGGGGATGCCTTACCAGGGATCCAGCCTGGCCCTCTGACCCCCCCAGGCCCTGGGGGGGATGCCTTACCAGGGATCCAGCCTGGCCCTGTAGGGATCCAGCCTGGCCCTGTGACCCCCAGGCCCTGGGTGGGGATGCCTTACCAGGGATCCAGCCTGGCCCTCTGACCCCCCCAGGCCCTGGGTGGGGATGCCTTACCAGGGATCCAGCCTGGCCCTCTGACCCCCCCAGGCCCTGGGTGGGGATGCCTTACCAGGGATCCAGCCTGGCCCTCTGACCCCCCCAGGCCCTGGGGGGGATGCCTTACCAGGGATCCAGCCTGACCCTCTGACCCCCAGGCCCTGGGTGGGGATGCCTTACCAGGGATCCAGCCTGGCCCTCTGACCCCCCAGGCCCTGGGGGCTCCCTTACCAGGGATCCAGCCTGGCCCTCTGACCCCCAGGCCCTGGGGGGCTCCCTTCCCCGGACTCTCCGCCCCACCCCTGGGCTCGGGCTCTCTTCTCCGGACCCGCTGCCACCACCCACCCCACAACCCACTTCACCCCCAGACCCGGCCTCTCTTCTCCGGACCCGCTGCACCCCCCCAGGCCCTGGGGGGGATGCCTTACCAGGGATCCAGCCTGGCCCTGTGACCCCCAGGCCCTGGGTGGGGATGCCTTACCAGGGATCCAGCCTGACCCTCTGACCCCCAGGCCCTGGGGGGGGGGATGCCTTACCAGTGGGCCAGCCTGGCCCTGTGACCCCCCCCAGGCCCTGGGGGGATGCCTTACCAGGCATCCAGCCTGACCCTCTGACCCCCAGGCCCTGGGGGGGGGGGGATGCCTTACCAG
>NW_028146688.1:0-20000 GCF_056507025.1 Lutjanus erythropterus | reverse complement strand
TCCAGCCTGGCCCTCTGACCCCCCAGGCCCTGGGGGGGATGCCTTACCAGGGATCCAGCCTGGCCCTCTGACCCCCCCAGGCCCTGGGGGGGATGCCTTACCAGGGATCCAGCCTGGCCCTGTGACCCCCAGGCCCTGGGTGGGGATGCCTTACCAGGGATCCAGCCTGACCCTCTGACCCCCAGGCCCTGGGGGGGGGGATGCCTTACCAGTGGGCCAGCCTGGCCCTGTGACCCCCCCCAGGCCCTGGGGGGATGCCTTACCAGGCATCCAGCCTGACCCTCTGACCCCCAGGCCCTGGGGGGGGGGGGATGCCTTACCAGGCATCCAGCCTGACCCTCTGACCCCCAGGCCCTGGGGGGGGGGGGGGGATGCCTTACCAGGGATCCAGCCTGGCCCTGTGACCCCCAGGCCCTGGGTGGGGATGCCTTACCAGGGATCCAGCCTGGCCCTCTGACCCCCCCAGGCCCTGGGGGGGATGCCTTACCAGGGATCCAGCCTGGCCCTGTGACCCCCAGGCCCTGGGTGGGGATGCCTTACCAGGGATCCAGCCTGGCCCTCTGACCCCCCCAGGCCCTGGGTGGGGATGCCTTACCAGGGATCCAGCCTGGCCCTCTGACCCCCCCAGGCCCTGGGTGGGGATGCCTTACCAGGGATCCAGCCTGGCCCTCTGACCCCCCCAGGCCCTGGGGGGGATGCCTTACCAGGGATCCAGCCTGACCCTCTGACCCCCAGGCCCTGGGTGGGGATGCCTTACCAGGGATCCAGCCTGGCCCTCTGACCCCCCAGGCCCTGGGGGCTCCCTTACCAGGGATCCAGCCTGGCCCTCTGACCCCCAGGCCCTGGGGGGCTCCCTTCCCCGGACTCTCCGCCCCACCCCTGGGCTCGGGCTCTCTTCTCCGGACCCGCTGCCACCACCCACCCCACAACCCACTTCACCCCCAGACCCGGCCTCTCTTCTCCGGACCCGCTGCACCCCCCCAGGCCCTGGGGGGGATGCCTTACCAGGGATCCAGCCTGGCCCTGTGACCCCCAGGCCCTGGGTGGGGATGCCTTACCAGGGATCCAGCCTGACCCTCTGACCCCCAGGCCCTGGGGGGGGGGATGCCTTACCAGTGGGCCAGCCTGGCCCTGTGACCCCCCCCAGGCCCTGGGGGGATGCCTTACCAGGCATCCAGCCTGACCCTCTGACCCCCAGGCCCTGGGGGGGGGGGGATGCCTTACCAGGCATCCAGCCTGACCCTCTGACCCCCAGGCCCTGGGGGGGGGGGGGGGATGCCTTACCAGGGATCCAGCCTGGCCCTGTGACCCCCAGGCCCTGGGTGGGGATGCCTTACCAGGGATCCAGCCTGGCCCTCTGACCCCCCCAGGCCCTGGGGGGGATGCCTTACCAGGGATCCAGCCTGGCCCTGTGACCCCCAGGCCCTGGGTGGGGATGCCTTACCAGGGATCCAGCCTGGCCCTCTGACCCCCCCAGGCCCTGGGTGGGGATGCCTTACCAGGGATCCAGCCTGGCCCTCTGACCCCCCCAGGCCCTGGGTGGGGATGCCTTACCAGGGATCCAGCCTGGCCCTCTGACCCCCCCAGGCCCTGGGGGGGATGCCTTACCAGGGATCCAGCCTGACCCTCTGACCCCCAGGCCCTGGGTGGGGATGCCTTACCAGGGATCCAGCCTGGCCCTCTGACCCCCCAGGCCCTGGGGGCTCCCTTACCAGGGATCCAGCCTGGCCCTCTGACCCCCAGGCCCTGGGGGGCTCCCTTCCCCGGACTCTCCGCCCCACCCCTGGGCTCGGGCTCTCTTCTCCGGACCCGCTGCCACCACCCACCCCACAACCCACTTCACCCCCAGACCCGGCCTCTCTTCTCCGGACCCGCTGCACCCCCCCAGGCCCTGGGGGGGATGCCTTACCAGGGATCCAGCCTGGCCCTGTGACCCCCAGGCCCTGGGTGGGGATGCCTTACCAGGGATCCAGCCTGACCCTCTGACCCCCAGGCCCTGGGGGGGGGGATGCCTTACCAGTGGGCCAGCCTGGCCCTGTGACCCCCCCCAGGCCCTGGGGGGATGCCTTACCAGGCATCCAGCCTGACCCTCTGACCCCCAGGCCCTGGGGGGGGGGGGATGCCTTACCAGGCATCCAGCCTGACCCTCTGACCCCCAGGCCCTGGGGGGGGGGGGGGGATGCCTTACCAGGGATCCAGCCTGGCCCTGTGACCCCCAGGCCCTGGGTGGGGATGCCTTACCAGGGATCCAGCCTGGCCCTCTGACCCCCCCAGGCCCTGGGGGGGATGCCTTACCAGGGATCCAGCCTGGCCCTGTGACCCCCAGGCCCTGGGTGGGGATGCCTTACCAGGGATCCAGCCTGGCCCTCTGACCCCCCCAGGCCCTGGGTGGGGATGCCTTACCAGGGATCCAGCCTGGCCCTCTGACCCCCCCAGGCCCTGGGTGGGGATGCCTTACCAGGGATCCAGCCTGGCCCTCTGACCCCCCCAGGCCCTGGGGGGGATGCCTTACCAGGGATCCAGCCTGACCCTCTGACCCCCAGGCCCTGGGTGGGGATGCCTTACCAGGGATCCAGCCTGGCCCTCTGACCCCCCAGGCCCTGGGGGCTCCCTTACCAGGGATCCAGCCTGGCCCTCTGACCCCCAGGCCCTGGGGGGCTCCCTTCCCCGGACTCTCCGCCCCACCCCTGGGCTCGGGCTCTCTTCTCCGGACCCGCTGCCACCACCCACCCCACAACCCACTTCACCCCCAGACCCGGCCTCTCTTCTCCGGACCCGCTGCACCCCCCCAGGCCCTGGGGGGGATGCCTTACCAGGGATCCAGCCTGGCCCTGTGACCCCCAGGCCCTGGGTGGGGATGCCTTACCAGGGATCCAGCCTGACCCTCTGACCCCCAGGCCCTGGGGGGGGGGATGCCTTACCAGTGGGCCAGCCTGGCCCTGTGACCCCCCCCAGGCCCTGGGGGGATGCCTTACCAGGCATCCAGCCTGACCCTCTGACCCCCAGGCCCTGGGGGGGGGGGGATGCCTTACCAGGCATCCAGCCTGACCCTCTGACCCCCAGGCCCTGGGGGGGGGGGGGGGATGCCTTACCAGGGATCCAGCCTGGCCCTGTGACCCCCAGGCCCTGGGTGGGGATGCCTTACCAGGGATCCAGCCTGGCCCTCTGACCCCCCCAGGCCCTGGGGGGGATGCCTTACCAGGGATCCAGCCTGGCCCTGTGACCCCCAGGCCCTGGGTGGGGATGCCTTACCAGGGATCCAGCCTGGCCCTCTGACCCCCCCAGGCCCTGGGTGGGGATGCCTTACCAGGGATCCAGCCTGGCCCTCTGACCCCCCCAGGCCCTGGGTGGGGATGCCTTACCAGGGATCCAGCCTGGCCCTCTGACCCCCCCAGGCCCTGGGGGGGATGCCTTACCAGGGATCCAGCCTGACCCTCTGACCCCCAGGCCCTGGGTGGGGATGCCTTACCAGGGATCCAGCCTGGCCCTCTGACCCCCCAGGCCCTGGGGGCTCCCTTACCAGGGATCCAGCCTGGCCCTCTGACCCCCAGGCCCTGGGGGGCTCCCTTCCCCGGACTCTCCGCCCCACCCCTGGGCTCGGGCTCTCTTCTCCGGACCCGCTGCCACCACCCACCCCACAACCCACTTCACCCCCAGACCCGGCCTCTCTTCTCCGGACCCGCTGCACCCCCCCAGGCCCTGGGGGGGATGCCTTACCAGGGATCCAGCCTGGCCCTGTGACCCCCAGGCCCTGGGTGGGGATGCCTTACCAGGGATCCAGCCTGACCCTCTGACCCCCAGGCCCTGGGGGGGGGGATGCCTTACCAGTGGGCCAGCCTGGCCCTGTGACCCCCCCCAGGCCCTGGGGGGATGCCTTACCAGGCATCCAGCCTGACCCTCTGACCCCCAGGCCCTGGGGGGGGGGGGATGCCTTACCAGGCATCCAGCCTGACCCTCTGACCCCCAGGCCCTGGGGGGGGGGGGGGGATGCCTTACCAGGGATCCAGCCTGGCCCTGTGACCCCCAGGCCCTGGGTGGGGATGCCTTACCAGGGATCCAGCCTGGCCCTCTGACCCCCCCAGGCCCTGGGGGGGATGCCTTACCAGGGATCCAGCCTGGCCCTGTGACCCCCAGGCCCTGGGTGGGGATGCCTTACCAGGGATCCAGCCTGGCCCTCTGACCCCCCCAGGCCCTGGGTGGGGATGCCTTACCAGGGATCCAGCCTGGCCCTCTGACCCCCCCAGGCCCTGGGTGGGGATGCCTTACCAGGGATCCAGCCTGGCCCTCTGACCCCCCCAGGCCCTGGGGGGGATGCCTTACCAGGGATCCAGCCTGACCCTCTGACCCCCAGGCCCTGGGTGGGGATGCCTTACCAGGGATCCAGCCTGGCCCTCTGACCCCCCAGGCCCTGGGGGCTCCCTTACCAGGGATCCAGCCTGGCCCTCTGACCCCCAGGCCCTGGGGGGCTCCCTTCCCCGGACTCTCCGCCCCACCCCTGGGCTCGGGCTCTCTTCTCCGGACCCGCTGCCACCACCCACCCCACAACCCACTTCACCCCCAGACCCGGCCTCTCTTCTCCGGACCCGCTGCACCCCCCCAGGCCCTGGGGGGGATGCCTTACCAGGGATCCAGCCTGGCCCTGTGACCCCCAGGCCCTGGGTGGGGATGCCTTACCAGGGATCCAGCCTGACCCTCTGACCCCCAGGCCCTGGGGGGGGGGATGCCTTACCAGTGGGCCAGCCTGGCCCTGTGACCCCCCCCAGGCCCTGGGGGGATGCCTTACCAGGCATCCAGCCTGACCCTCTGACCCCCAGGCCCTGGGGGGGGGGGGATGCCTTACCAGGCATCCAGCCTGACCCTCTGACCCCCAGGCCCTGGGGGGGGGGGGGGGGGATGCCTTACCAGGGATCCAGCCTGGCCCTGTGACCCCCAGGCCCTGGGTGGGGATGCCTTACCAGGGATCCAGCCTGGCCCTCTGACCCCCCCAGGCCCTGGGGGGGATGCCTTACCAGGGATCCAGCCTGGCCCTGTGACCCCCAGGCCCTGGGTGGGGATGCCTTACCAGGGATCCAGCCTGGCCCTCTGACCCCCCCAGGCCCTGGGTGGGGATGCCTTACCAGGGATCCAGCCTGGCCCTCTGACCCCCCCAGGCCCTGGGTGGGGATGCCTTACCAGGGATCCAGCCTGGCCCTCTGACCCCCCCAGGCCCTGGGGGGGATGCCTTACCAGGGATCCAGCCTGACCCTCTGACCCCCAGGCCCTGGGTGGGGATGCCTTACCAGGGATCCAGCCTGGCCCTCTGACCCCCCAGGCCCTGGGGGCTCCCTTACCAGGGATCCAGCCTGGCCCTCTGACCCCCAGGCCCTGGGGGGCTCCCTTCCCCGGACTCTCCGCCCCACCCCTGGGCTCGGGCTCTCTTCTCCGGACCCGCTGCCACCACCCACCCCACAACCCACTTCACCCCCAGACCCGGCCTCTCTTCTCCGGACCCGCTGCACCCCCCCAGGCCCTGGGGGGGATGCCTTACCAGGGATCCAGCCTGGCCCTGTGACCCCCAGGCCCTGGGTGGGGATGCCTTACCAGGGATCCAGCCTGACCCTCTGACCCCCAGGCCCTGGGGGGGGGGATGCCTTACCAGTGGGCCAGCCTGGCCCTGTGACCCCCCCCAGGCCCTGGGGGGATGCCTTACCAGGCATCCAGCCTGACCCTCTGACCCCCAGGCCCTGGGGGGGGGGGGATGCCTTACCAGGCATCCAGCCTGACCCTCTGACCCCCAGGCCCTGGGGGGGGGGGGGGGATGCCTTACCAGGGATCCAGCCTGGCCCTGTGACCCCCAGGCCCTGGGTGGGGATGCCTTACCAGGGATCCAGCCTGGCCCTCTGACCCCCCCAGGCCCTGGGGGGGATGCCTTACCAGGGATCCAGCCTGGCCCTGTGACCCCCAGGCCCTGGGTGGGGATGCCTTACCAGGGATCCAGCCTGGCCCTCTGACCCCCCCAGGCCCTGGGTGGGGATGCCTTACCAGGGATCCAGCCTGGCCCTCTGACCCCCCCAGGCCCTGGGTGGGGATGCCTTACCAGGGATCCAGCCTGGCCCTCTGACCCCCCCAGGCCCTGGGGGGGATGCCTTACCAGGGATCCAGCCTGACCCTCTGACCCCCAGGCCCTGGGTGGGGATGCCTTACCAGGGATCCAGCCTGGCCCTCTGACCCCCCAGGCCCTGGGGGCTCCCTTACCAGGGATCCAGCCTGGCCCTCTGACCCCCAGGCCCTGGGGGGCTCCCTTCCCCGGACTCTCCGCCCCACCCCTGGGCTCGGGCTCTCTTCTCCGGACCCGCTGCCACCACCCACCCCACAACCCACTTCACCCCCAGACCCGGCCTCTCTTCTCCGGACCCGCTGCACCCCCCCAGGCCCTGGGGGGGATGCCTTACCAGGGATCCAGCCTGGCCCTGTGACCCCCAGGCCCTGGGTGGGGATGCCTTACCAGGGATCCAGCCTGACCCTCTGACCCCCAGGCCCTGGGGGGGGGGATGCCTTACCAGTGGGCCAGCCTGGCCCTGTGACCCCCCCCAGGCCCTGGGGGGATGCCTTACCAGGCATCCAGCCTGACCCTCTGACCCCCAGGCCCTGGGGGGGGGGGGATGCCTTACCAGGCATCCAGCCTGACCCTCTGACCCCCAGGCCCTGGGGGGGGGGGGGGGATGCCTTACCAGGGATCCAGCCTGGCCCTGTGACCCCCAGGCCCTGGGTGGGGATGCCTTACCAGGGATCCAGCCTGGCCCTCTGACCCCCCCAGGCCCTGGGGGGGATGCCTTACCAGGGATCCAGCCTGGCCCTGTGACCCCCAGGCCCTGGGTGGGGATGCCTTACCAGGGATCCAGCCTGGCCCTCTGACCCCCCCAGGCCCTGGGTGGGGATGCCTTACCAGGGATCCAGCCTGGCCCTCTGACCCCCCCAGGCCCTGGGTGGGGATGCCTTACCAGGGATCCAGCCTGGCCCTCTGACCCCCCCAGGCCCTGGGGGGGATGCCTTACCAGGGATCCAGCCTGACCCTCTGACCCCCAGGCCCTGGGTGGGGATGCCTTACCAGGGATCCAGCCTGGCCCTCTGACCCCCCAGGCCCTGGGGGCTCCCTTACCAGGGATCCAGCCTGGCCCTCTGACCCCCAGGCCCTGGGGGGCTCCCTTCCCCGGACTCTCCGCCCCACCCCTGGGCTCGGGCTCTCTTCTCCGGACCCGCTGCCACCACCCACCCCACAACCCACTTCACCCCCAGACCCGGCCTCTCTTCTCCGGACCCGCTGCACCCCCCCAGGCCCTGGGGGGGATGCCTTACCAGGGATCCAGCCTGGCCCTGTGACCCCCAGGCCCTGGGTGGGGATGCCTTACCAGGGATCCAGCCTGACCCTCTGACCCCCAGGCCCTGGGGGGGGGGATGCCTTACCAGTGGGCCAGCCTGGCCCTGTGACCCCCCCCAGGCCCTGGGGGGATGCCTTACCAGGCATCCAGCCTGACCCTCTGACCCCCAGGCCCTGGGGGGGGGGGGATGCCTTACCAGGCATCCAGCCTGACCCTCTGACCCCCAGGCCCTGGGGGGGGGGGGGGGATGCCTTACCAGGGATCCAGCCTGGCCCTGTGACCCCCAGGCCCTGGGTGGGGATGCCTTACCAGGGATCCAGCCTGGCCCTCTGACCCCCCCAGGCCCTGGGGGGGATGCCTTACCAGGGATCCAGCCTGGCCCTGTGACCCCCAGGCCCTGGGTGGGGATGCCTTACCAGGGATCCAGCCTGGCCCTCTGACCCCCCCAGGCCCTGGGTGGGGATGCCTTACCAGGGATCCAGCCTGGCCCTCTGACCCCCCCAGGCCCTGGGTGGGGATGCCTTACCAGGGATCCAGCCTGGCCCTCTGACCCCCCCAGGCCCTGGGGGGGATGCCTTACCAGGGATCCAGCCTGACCCTCTGACCCCCAGGCCCTGGGTGGGGATGCCTTACCAGGGATCCAGCCTGGCCCTCTGACCCCCCAGGCCCTGGGGGCTCCCTTACCAGGGATCCAGCCTGGCCCTCTGACCCCCAGGCCCTGGGGGGCTCCCTTCCCCGGACTCTCCGCCCCACCCCTGGGCTCGGGCTCTCTTCTCCGGACCCGCTGCCACCACCCACCCCACAACCCACTTCACCCCCAGACCCGGCCTCTCTTCTCCGGACCCGCTGCACCCCCCCAGGCCCTGGGGGGGATGCCTTACCAGGGATCCAGCCTGGCCCTGTGACCCCCAGGCCCTGGGTGGGGATGCCTTACCAGGGATCCAGCCTGACCCTCTGACCCCCAGGCCCTGGGGGGGGGGATGCCTTACCAGTGGGCCAGCCTGGCCCTGTGACCCCCCCCAGGCCCTGGGGGGATGCCTTACCAGGCATCCAGCCTGACCCTCTGACCCCCAGGCCCTGGGGGGGGGGGGATGCCTTACCAGGCATCCAGCCTGACCCTCTGACCCCCAGGCCCTGGGGGGGGGGGGGGGGATGCCTTACCAGGGATCCAGCCTGGCCCTGTGACCCCCAGGCCCTGGGTGGGGATGCCTTACCAGGGATCCAGCCTGGCCCTCTGACCCCCCCAGGCCCTGGGGGGGATGCCTTACCAGGGATCCAGCCTGGCCCTGTGACCCCCAGGCCCTGGGTGGGGATGCCTTACCAGGGATCCAGCCTGGCCCTCTGACCCCCCCAGGCCCTGGGTGGGGATGCCTTACCAGGGATCCAGCCTGGCCCTCTGACCCCCCCAGGCCCTGGGTGGGGATGCCTTACCAGGGATCCAGCCTGGCCCTCTGACCCCCCCAGGCCCTGGGGGGGATGCCTTACCAGGGATCCAGCCTGACCCTCTGACCCCCAGGCCCTGGGTGGGGATGCCTTACCAGGGATCCAGCCTGGCCCTCTGACCCCCCAGGCCCTGGGGGCTCCCTTACCAGGGATCCAGCCTGGCCCTCTGACCCCCAGGCCCTGGGGGGCTCCCTTCCCCGGACTCTCCGCCCCACCCCTGGGCTCGGGCTCTCTTCTCCGGACCCGCTGCCACCACCCACCCCACAACCCACTTCACCCCCAGACCCGGCCTCTCTTCTCCGGACCCGCTGCACCCCCCCAGGCCCTGGGGGGGATGCCTTACCAGGGATCCAGCCTGGCCCTGTGACCCCCAGGCCCTGGGTGGGGATGCCTTACCAGGGATCCAGCCTGACCCTCTGACCCCCAGGCCCTGGGGGGGGGGATGCCTTACCAGTGGGCCAGCCTGGCCCTGTGACCCCCCCCAGGCCCTGGGGGGATGCCTTACCAGGCATCCAGCCTGACCCTCTGACCCCCAGGCCCTGGGGGGGGGGGGATGCCTTACCAGGCATCCAGCCTGACCCTCTGACCCCCAGGCCCTGGGGGGGGGGGGGGGGGATGCCTTACCAGGGATCCAGCCTGGCCCTGTGACCCCCAGGCCCTGGGTGGGGATGCCTTACCAGGGATCCAGCCTGGCCCTCTGACCCCCCCAGGCCCTGGGGGGGATGCCTTACCAGGGATCCAGCCTGGCCCTGTGACCCCCAGGCCCTGGGTGGGGATGCCTTACCAGGGATCCAGCCTGGCCCTCTGACCCCCCCAGGCCCTGGGTGGGGATGCCTTACCAGGGATCCAGCCTGGCCCTCTGACCCCCCCAGGCCCTGGGTGGGGATGCCTTACCAGGGATCCAGCCTGGCCCTCTGACCCCCCCAGGCCCTGGGGGGGATGCCTTACCAGGGATCCAGCCTGACCCTCTGACCCCCAGGCCCTGGGTGGGGATGCCTTACCAGGGATCCAGCCTGGCCCTCTGACCCCCCAGGCCCTGGGGGCTCCCTTACCAGGGATCCAGCCTGGCCCTCTGACCCCCAGGCCCTGGGGGGCTCCCTTCCCCGGACTCTCCGCCCCACCCCTGGGCTCGGGCTCTCTTCTCCGGACCCGCTGCCACCACCCACCCCACAACCCACTTCACCCCCAGACCCGGCCTCTCTTCTCCGGACCCGCTGCACCCCCCCAGGCCCTGGGGGGGATGCCTTACCAGGGATCCAGCCTGGCCCTGTGACCCCCAGGCCCTGGGTGGGGATGCCTTACCAGGGATCCAGCCTGACCCTCTGACCCCCAGGCCCTGGGGGGGGGATGCCTTACCAGTGGGCCAGCCTGGCCCTGTGACCCCCCCCAGGCCCTGGGGGGATGCCTTACCAGGCATCCAGCCTGACCCTCTGACCCCCAGGCCCTGGGGGGGGGGGGATGCCTTACCAGGCATCCAGCCTGACCCTCTGACCCCCAGGCCCTGGGGGGGGGGGGGGGATGCCTTACCAGGGATCCAGCCTGGCCCTGTGACCCCCAGGCCCTGGGTGGGGATGCCTTACCAGGGATCCAGCCTGGCCCTCTGACCCCCCCAGGCCCTGGGGGGGATGCCTTACCAGGGATCCAGCCTGGCCCTGTGACCCCCAGGCCCTGGGTGGGGATGCCTTACCAGGGATCCAGCCTGGCCCTCTGACCCCCCCAGGCCCTGGGTGGGGATGCCTTACCAGGGATCCAGCCTGGCCCTCTGACCCCCCCAGGCCCTGGGTGGGGATGCCTTACCAGGGATCCAGCCTGGCCCTCTGACCCCCCCAGGCCCTGGGGGGGATGCCTTACCAGGGATCCAGCCTGACCCTCTGACCCCCAGGCCCTGGGTGGGGATGCCTTACCAGGGATCCAGCCTGGCCCTCTGACCCCCCAGGCCCTGGGGGCTCCCTTACCAGGGATCCAGCCTGGCCCTCTGACCCCCAGGCCCTGGGGGGCTCCCTTCCCCGGACTCTCCGCCCCACCCCTGGGCTCGGGCTCTCTTCTCCGGACCCGCTGCCACCACCCACCCCACAACCCACTTCACCCCCAGACCCGGCCTCTCTTCTCCGGACCCGCTGCACCCCCCCAGGCCCTGGGGGGGATGCCTTACCAGGGATCCAGCCTGGCCCTGTGACCCCCAGGCCCTGGGTGGGGATGCCTTACCAGGGATCCAGCCTGACCCTCTGACCCCCAGGCCCTGGGGGGGGGGATGCCTTACCAGTGGGCCAGCCTGGCCCTGTGACCCCCCCCAGGCCCTGGGGGGATGCCTTACCAGGCATCCAGCCTGACCCTCTGACCCCCAGGCCCTGGGGGGGGGGGGATGCCTTACCAGGCATCCAGCCTGACCCTCTGACCCCCAGGCCCTGGGGGGGGGGGGGGGATGCCTTACCAGGGATCCAGCCTGGCCCTGTGACCCCCAGGCCCTGGGTGGGGATGCCTTACCAGGGATCCAGCCTGGCCCTCTGACCCCCCCAGGCCCTGGGGGGGATGCCTTACCAGGGATCCAGCCTGGCCCTGTGACCCCCAGGCCCTGGGTGGGGATGCCTTACCAGGGATCCAGCCTGGCCCTCTGACCCCCCCAGGCCCTGGGTGGGGATGCCTTACCAGGGATCCAGCCTGGCCCTCTGACCCCCCCAGGCCCTGGGTGGGGATGCCTTACCAGGGATCCAGCCTGGCCCTCTGACCCCCCCAGGCCCTGGGGGGGATGCCTTACCAGGGATCCAGCCTGACCCTCTGACCCCCAGGCCCTGGGTGGGGATGCCTTACCAGGGATCCAGCCTGGCCCTCTGACCCCCCAGGCCCTGGGGGCTCCCTTACCAGGGATCCAGCCTGGCCCTCTGACCCCCAGGCCCTGGGGGGCTCCCTTCCCCGGACTCTCCGCCCCACCCCTGGGCTCGGGCTCTCTTCTCCGGACCCGCTGCCACCACCCACCCCACAACCCACTTCACCCCCAGACCCGGCCTCTCTTCTCCGGACCCGCTGCACCCCCCCAGGCCCTGGGGGGGATGCCTTACCAGGGATCCAGCCTGGCCCTGTGACCCCCAGGCCCTGGGTGGGGATGCCTTACCAGGGATCCAGCCTGACCCTCTGACCCCCAGGCCCTGGGGGGGGGGATGCCTTACCAGTGGGCCAGCCTGGCCCTGTGACCCCCCCCAGGCCCTGGGGGGATGCCTTACCAGGCATCCAGCCTGACCCTCTGACCCCCAGGCCCTGGGGGGGGGGGGATGCCTTACCAGGCATCCAGCCTGACCCTCTGACCCCCAGGCCCTGGGGGGGGGGGGGGGATGCCTTACCAGGGATCCAGCCTGGCCCTGTGACCCCCAGGCCCTGGGTGGGGATGCCTTACCAGGGATCCAGCCTGGCCCTCTGACCCCCCCAGGCCCTGGGGGGGATGCCTTACCAGGGATCCAGCCTGGCCCTGTGACCCCCAGGCCCTGGGTGGGGATGCCTTACCAGGGATCCAGCCTGGCCCTCTGACCCCCCCAGGCCCTGGGTGGGGATGCCTTACCAGGGATCCAGCCTGGCCCTCTGACCCCCCCAGGCCCTGGGTGGGGATGCCTTACCAGGGATCCAGCCTGGCCCTCTGACCCCCCCAGGCCCTGGGGGGGATGCCTTACCAGGGATCCAGCCTGACCCTCTGACCCCCAGGCCCTGGGTGGGGATGCCTTACCAGGGATCCAGCCTGGCCCTCTGACCCCCCAGGCCCTGGGGGCTCCCTTACCAGGGATCCAGCCTGGCCCTCTGACCCCCAGGCCCTGGGGGGCTCCCTTCCCCGGACTCTCCGCCCCACCCCTGGGCTCGGGCTCTCTTCTCCGGACCCGCTGCCACCACCCACCCCACAACCCACTTCACCCCCAGACCCGGCCTCTCTTCTCCGGACCCGCTGCACCCCCCCAGGCCCTGGGGGGGATGCCTTACCAGGGATCCAGCCTGGCCCTGTGACCCCCAGGCCCTGGGTGGGGATGCCTTACCAGGGATCCAGCCTGACCCTCTGACCCCCAGGCCCTGGGGGGGGGGATGCCTTACCAGTGGGCCAGCCTGGCCCTGTGACCCCCCCCAGGCCCTGGGGGGATGCCTTACCAGGCATCCAGCCTGACCCTCTGACCCCCAGGCCCTGGGGGGGGGGGATGCCTTACCAGGCATCCAGCCTGACCCTCTGACCCCCAGGCCCTGGGGGGGGGGGGGGGATGCCTTACCAGGGATCCAGCCTGGCCCTGTGACCCCCAGGCCCTGGGTGGGGATGCCTTACCAGGGATCCAGCCTGGCCCTCTGACCCCCCCAGGCCCTGGGGGGATGCCTTACCAGGGATCCAGCCTGGCCCTGTGACCCCCAGGCCCTGGGTGGGGATGCCTTACCAGGGATCCAGCCTGGCCCTCTGACCCCCCCAGGCCCTGGGTGGGGATGCCTTACCAGGGATCCAGCCTGGCCCTCTGACCCCCCCAGGCCCTGGGTGGGGATGCCTTACCAGGGATCCAGCCCTGGCCCTCTGACCCCCCCAGGCCCTGGGGGGGATGCCTTACCAGGGATCCAGCCTGACCCTCTGACCCCCAGGCCCTGGGTGGGGATGCCTTACCAGGGATCCAGCCTGGCCCTCTGACCCCCCAGGCCCTGGGGGCTCCCTTACCAGGGATCCAGCCTGGCCCTCTGACCCCCAGGCCCTGGGGGGCTCCCTTCCCCGGACTCTCCGCCCCACCCCTGGGCTCGGGCTCTCTTCTCCGGACCCGCTGCCACCACCCACCCCACAACCCACTTCACCCCCAGACCCGGCCTCTCTTCTCCGGACCCGCTGCACCCCCCCAGGCCCTGGGGGGGATGCCTTACCAGGGATCCAGCCTGGCCCTGTGACCCCCAGGCCCTGGGTGGGGATGCCTTACCAGGGATCCAGCCTGACCCTCTGACCCCCAGGCCCTGGGGGGGGGGATGCCTTACCAGTGGGCCAGCCTGGCCCTGTGACCCCCCCCAGGCCCTGGGGGGATGCCTTACCAGGCATCCAGCCTGACCCTCTGACCCCCAGGCCCTGGGGGGGGGGGGATGCCTTACCAGGCATCCAGCCTGACCCTCTGACCCCCAGGCCCTGGGGGGGGGGGGGGGATGCCTTACCAGGGATCCAGCCTGGCCCTGTGACCCCCAGGCCCTGGGTGGGGATGCCTTACCAGGGATCCAGCCTGGCCCTCTGACCCCCCCAGGCCCTGGGGGGGATGCCTTACCAGGGATCCAGCCTGGCCCTGTGACCCCCAGGCCCTGGGTGGGGATGCCTTACCAGGGATCCAGCCTGGCCCTCTGACCCCCCCAGGCCCTGGGTGGGGATGCCTTACCAGGGATCCAGCCTGGCCCTCTGACCCCCCCAGGCCCTGGGTGGGGATGCCTTACCAGGGATCCAGCCTGGCCCTCTGACCCCCCCAGGCCCTGGGGGGGATGCCTTACCAGGGATCCAGCCTGACCCTCTGACCCCCAGGCCCTGGGTGGGGATGCCTTACCAGGGATCCAGCCTGGCCCTCTGACCCCCCAGGCCCTGGGGGCTCCCTTACCAGGGATCCAGCCTGGCCCTCTGACCCCCAGGCCCTGGGGGGCTCCCTTCCCCGGACTCTCCGCCCCACCCCTGGGCTCGGGCTCTCTTCTCCGGACCCGCTGCCACCACCCACCCCACAACCCACTTCACCCCCAGACCCGGCCTCTCTTCTCCGGACCCGCTGCACCCCCCCAGGCCCTGGGGGGGATGCCTTACCAGGGATCCAGCCTGGCCCTGTGACCCCCAGGCCCTGGGTGGGGATGCCTTACCAGGGATCCAGCCTGACCCTCTGACCCCCAGGCCCTGGGGGGGGGGATGCCTTACCAGTGGGCCAGCCTGGCCCTGTGACCCCCCCCAGGCCCTGGGGGGATGCCTTACCAGGCATCCAGCCTGACCCTCTGACCCCCAGGCCCTGGGGGGGGGGGATGCCTTACCAGGCATCCAGCCTGACCCTCTGACCCCCAGGCCCTGGGGGGGGGGGGGGGATGCCTTACCAGGGATCCAGCCTGGCCCTGTGACCCCCAGGCCCTGGGTGGGGATGCCTTACCAGGGATCCAGCCTGGCCCTCTGACCCCCCCAGGCCCTGGGGGGGATGCCTTACCAGGGATCCAGCCTGGCCCTGTGACCCCCAGGCCCTGGGTGGGGATGCCTTACCAGGGATCCAGCCTGGCCCTCTGACCCCCCCAGGCCCTGGGTGGGGATGCCTTACCAGGGATCCAGCCTGGCCCTCTGACCCCCCCAGGCCCTGGGTGGGGATGCCTTACCAGGGATCCAGCCTGGCCCTCTGACCCCCCCAGGCCCTGGGGGGGATGCCTTACCAGGGATCCAGCCTGACCCTCTGACCCCCAGGCCCTGGGTGGGGATGCCTTACCAGGGATCCAGCCTGGCCCTCTGACCCCCCAGGCCCTGGGGGCTCCCTTACCAGGGATCCAGCCTGGCCCTCTGACCCCCAGGCCCTGGGGGGCTCCCTTCCCCCGGACTCTCCGCCCCACCCCTGGGCTCGGGCTCTCTTCTCCGGACCCGCTGCCACCACCCACCCCACAACCCACTTCACCCCCAGACCCGGCCTCTCTTCTCCGGACCCGCTGCACCCCCCAGGCCCTGGGGGGGATGCCTTACCAGGGATCCAGCCTGGCCCTGTGACCCCCAGGCCCTGGGTGGGGATGCCTTACCAGGGATCCAGCCTGACCCTCTGACCCCCAGGCCCTGGGGGGGGGATGCCTTACCAGTGGGCCAGCCTGGCCCTGTGACCCCCCCCAGGCCCTGGGGGGATGCCTTACCAGGCATCCAGCCTGACCCTCTGACCCCCAGGCCCTGGGGGGGGGGGATGCCTTACCAGGCATCCAGCCTGACCCTCTGACCCCCAGGCCCTGGGGGGGGGGGGGGGATGCCTTACCAGGGATCCAGCCTGGCCCTGTGACCCCCAGGCCCTGGGTGGGGATGCCTTACCAGGGATCCAGCCTGGCCCTCTGACCCCCCCAGGCCCTGGGGGGGATGCCTTACCAGGGATCCAGCCTGGCCCTGTGACCCCCAGGCCCTGGGTGGGGATGCCTTACCAGGGATCCAGCCTGGCCCTCTGACCCCCCCAGGCCCTGGGTGGGGATGCCTTACCAGGGATCCAGCCTGGCCCTCTGACCCCCCCAGGCCCTGGGTGGGGATGCCTTACCAGGGATCCAGCCTGGCCCTCTGACCCCCCCAGGCCCTGGGGGGGATGCCTTACCAGGGATCCAGCCTGACCCTCTGACCCCCAGGCCCTGGGTGGGGATGCCTTACCAGGGATCCAGCCTGGCCCTCTGACCCCCCAGGCCCTGGGGGCTCCCTTACCAGGGATCCAGCCTGGCCCTCTGACCCCCAGGCCCTGGGGGGCTCCCTTCCCCGGACTCTCCGCCCCACCCCTGGGCTCGGGCTCTCTTCTCCGGACCCGCTGCCACCACCCACCCCACAACCCACTTCACCCCCAGACCCGGCCTCTCTTCTCCGGACCCGCTGCACCCCCCCAGGCCCTGGGGGGATGCCTTACCAGGGATCCAGCCTGGCCCTGTGACCCCCAGGCCCTGGGTGGGGATGCCTTACCAGGGATCCAGCCTGACCCTCTGACCCCCAGGCCCTGGGGGGGGGGATGCCTTACCAGTGGGCCAGCCTGGCCCTGTGACCCCCCCCAGGCCCTGGGGGGATGCCTTACCAGGCATCCAGCCTGACCCTCTGACCCCCAGGCCCTGGGGGGGGGGGGGATGCCTTACCAGGCATCCAGCCTGACCCTCTGACCCCCAGGCCCTGGGGGGGGGGGGGGGGATGCCTTACCAGGGATCCAGCCTGGCCCTGTGACCCCCAGGCCCTGGGTGGGGATGCCTTACCAGGGATCCAGCCTGGCCCTCTGACCCCCCCAGGCCCTGGGGGGGATGCCTTACCAGGGATCCAGCCTGGCCCTGTGACCCCCAGGCCCTGGGTGGGGATGCCTTACCAGGGATCCAGCCTGGCCCTCTGACCCCCCCAGGCCCTGGGTGGGGATGCCTTACCAGGGATCCAGCCTGGCCCTCTGACCCCCCCAGGCCCTGGGTGGGGATGCCTTACCAGGGATCCAGCCTGGCCCTCTGACCCCCCCAGGCCCTGGGGGGGATGCCTTACCAGGGATCCAGCCTGACCCTCTGACCCCCAGGCCCTGGGTGGGGATGCCTTACCAGGGATCCAGCCTGGCCCTCTGACCCCCCAGGCCCTGGGGGCTCCCTTACCAGGGATCCAGCCTGGCCCTCTGACCCCCAGGCCCTGGGGGGCTCCCTTCCCCGGACTCTCCGCCCCACCCCTGGGCTCGGGCTCTCTTCTCCGGACCCGCTGCCACCACCCACCCCACAACCCACTTCACCCCCAGACCCGGCCTCTCTTCTCCGGACCCGCTGCACCCCCCAGGCCTGGGGGGGATGCCTTACCAGGGATCCAGCCTGGCCCTGTGACCCCCAGGCCCTGGGTGGGGATGCCTTACCAGGGATCCAGCCTGACCCTCTGACCCCCAGGCCCTGGGGGGGGGGATGCCTTACCAGTGGGCCAGCCTGGCCCTGTGACCCCCCCCAGGCCTGGGGGGATGCCTTACCAGGCATCCAGCCTGACCCTCTGACCCCCAGGCCCTGGGGGGGGGGGGATGCCTTACCAGGCATCCAGCCTGACCCTCTGACCCCCAGGCCCTGGGGGGGGGGGGGGGGATGCCTTACCAGGGATCCAGCCTGGCCCTGTGACCCCCAGGCCCTGGGTGGGGATGCCTTACCAGGGATCCAGCCTGGCCCTCTGACCCCCCCAGGCCCTGGGGGGGATGCCTTACCAGGGATCCAGCCTGGCCCTGTGACCCCCAGGCCCTGGGTGGGGATGCCTTACCAGGGATCCAGCCTGGCCCTCTGACCCCCCCAGGCCCTGGGTGGGGATGCCTTACCAGGGATCCAGCCTGGCCTCTGACCCCCCCAGGCCCTGGGTGGGGATGCCTTACCAGGGATCCAGCCTGGCCCTCTGACCCCCCAGGCCCTGGGGGGATGCCTTACCAGGGATCCAGCCTGACCCTCTGACCCCCAGGCCCTGGGTGGGGATGCCTTACCAGGGATCCAGCCTGGCCCTCTGACCCCCCAGGCCCTGGGGGCTCCCTTACCAGGGATCCAGCCTGGCCCTCTGACCCCCAGGCCCTGGGGGGCTCCCTTCCCCGGACTCTCCGCCCCACCCCTGGGCTCGGGCTCTCTTCTCCGGACCCGCTGCCACCACCCACCCCACAACCCACTTCACCCCCAGACCCGGCCTCTCTTCTCCGGACCCGCTGCACCCCCCCAGGCCCTGGGGGGGATGCCTTACCAGGGATCCAGCCTGGCCCTGTGACCCCCAGGCCCTGGGTGGGGATGCCTTACCAGGGATCCAGCCTGACCCTCTGACCCCCAGGCCCTGGGGGGGGGGATGCCTTACCAGTGGGCCAGCCTGGCCCTGTGACCCCCCCAGGCCCTGGGGGGATGCCTTACCAGGCATCCAGCCTGACCCTCTGACCCCAGGCCCTGGGGGGGGGGGATGCCTTACCAGGCATCCAGCCTGACCCTCTGACCCCCAGGCCCTGGGGGGGGGGGGGGGGGATGCCTTACCAGGGATCCAGCCTGGCCCTGTGACCCCCAGGCCCTGGGTGGGGATGCCTTACCAGGGATCCAGCCTGGCCCTCTGACCCCCCCAGGCCCTGGGGGGGATGCCTTACCAGGGATCCAGCCTGGCCCTGTGACCCCCAGGCCCTGGGTGGGGATGCCTTACCAGGGATCCAGCCTGGCCCTCTGACCCCCCCAGGCCCTGGGTGGGGATGCCTTACCAGGGATCCAGCCTGGCCCTCTGACCCCCCCAGGCCCTGGGTGGGGATGCCTTACCAGGGATCCAGCCTGGCCCTCTGACCCCCCCAGGCCCTGGGGGGGATGCCTTACCAGGGATCCAGCCTGACCCTCTGACCCCCAGGCCCTGGGTGGGGATGCCTTACCAGGGATCCAGCCTGGCCCTCTGACCCCCCAGGCCCTGGGGGCTCCCTTACCAGGGATCCAGCCTGGCCCTCTGACCCCCAGGCCCTGGGGGGCTCCCTTCCCCGGACTCTCCGCCCCACCCCTGGGCCTCGGGCTCTCTTCTCCGGACCCGCTGCCACCACCCACCCCACAACCCACTTCACCCCCAGACCCGGCCTCTCTTCTCCGGACCCGCTGCACCCCCCCAGGCCCTGGGGGGGATGCCTTACCAGGGATCCAGCCTGGCCCTGTGACCCCCAGGCCCTGGGTGGGGATGCCTTACCAGGGATCCAGCCTGACCCTCTGACCCCCAGGCCCTGGGGGGGGGATGCCTTACCAGTGGGCCAGCCTGGCCCTGTGACCCCCCCCAGGCCCTGGGGGGATGCCTTACCAGGCATCCAGCCTGACCCTCTGACCCCCAGGCCCTGGGGGGGGGGGGATGCCTTACCAGGCATCCAGCCTGACCCTCTGACCCCCAGGCCCTGGGGGGGGGGGGGGGATGCCTTACCAGGGATCCAGCCTGGCCCTGTGACCCCCAGGCCCTGGGTGGGGATGCCTTACCAGGGATCCAGCCTGGCCCTCTGACCCCCCCAGGCCCTGGGGGGGATGCCTTACCAGGGATCCAGCCTGGCCCTGTGACCCCCAGGCCCTGGGTGGGGGATGCCTTACCAGGGATCCAGCCTGGCCCTCTGACCCCCCAGGCCCTGGGTGGGGATGCCTTACCAGGGATCCAGCCTGGCCCTCTGACCCCCCAGGCCCTGGGTGGGGATGCCTTACCAGGGATCCAGCCTGGCCCTCTGACCCCCCCAGGCCCTGGGGGGGATGCCTTACCAGGGATCCAGCCTGACCCTCTGACCCCCAGGCCCTGGGTGGGGATGCCTTACCAGGGATCCAGCCTGGCCCTCTGACCCCCCAGGCCCTGGGGGCTCCCTTACCAGGGATCCAGCCTGGCCCTCTGACCCCCAGGCCCTGGGGGGCTCCCTTCCCCGGACTCTCCGCCCCACCCCTGGGCTCGGGCTCTCTTCTCCGGACCCGCTGCCACCACCCACCCCACAACCCACTTCACCCCCAGACCCGGCCTCTCTTCTCCGGACCCGCTGCACCCCCCAGGCCTGGGGGGGATGCCTTACCAGGGATCCAGCCTGGGCC
>NW_028146687.1:0-54217 GCF_056507025.1 Lutjanus erythropterus | reverse complement strand
ATACTTGAAAGATTACATTCTAGTTAAAGAATCGATGAATCTGAAATAATTTATATGAAAATTCTTACTACTAGTCCAACACGCATAAACCATTATAAACCAGCATAAGCGAGTATTTTGTTTCGATATGATGTAAATATCTTTAATACATGTGTTTGTAATCTCCAAACATTTACTCTGTGTTTACCTTCATAGTTCAAAAAATAGTATTTTGTCTCTTATAATGTGTCCTGAAAACTGAAGAAACTCAGCCCTTTGCCTTTATATTTATCAAAGTTCATAGATTGCTTAGGATGGTTGGTTAGGATGTAATCTATAAAATTATTTTGGATTTAAAGATGAGCAATTTCACATTTTGGTTTATTATTTATAGGATATATTCCCTACTATGGTATGAAGGGGCAACACTCATGTCTTCATATATGCTATGCCTGAGTTTGATTCTCCTGGCTCTTATTTTGATAGAGCTTATTTCAACTTCCGGGTCAACTGTCTGCCTTTCTGCTGTTTTCAAGTCAACAAGTAAGAAATAAAATTACACCAAAACTGATCCCTTTTTTTAGTATCATTATTTAGATTTTTACTCTTGTTTTTATGTCTGCTGGCAAAAAAAAAAAAGAAAATTAGCTCTCTTTACCCATTTTTGTTTTCTGGTTCAAAGCACTAACTTGAGGGTATACTCCCTCTTGTGGCAAAAACAGGCAATAACTCAGGGTTTCATCTGTTCAATGTGTGAGTATACCTATGAATTGCTGGCTAAAAATTACACATTTATTTTTCAGAGAGGAAACTAGTGCCCAGTGACTGTTTAGCTATCTCTGTTACATCTGAACATAAAACAATAGGTCCCTGAGTAAATGGGACAACACAACCTTCAAATACTATTTCTGTATTTGCTTTTAACTAATATCTTGCCTTTAACTTATAATATTTGTGCCTTTAGTGATGCTTTCCTTCATTGCCTAACTGACACAAGCCATATATATTATATATATTGATATATTGTTTATTTAATGTAATTTCATTGTAGTTGAAGGCAAACACAGAATTAATGTTTGAAGGTTGCAATGTCCTGTTTGCTAAAACGTGTTGTTTTCCATTTTGATATGACTGACAGGAAGACTTGACACAGAAGTTAAAGTAACTTTATGAAAATAAAAAATATATATCAATATAATAAATATTCATTGGATATTGTTTAAAGGCAAATACAACATTAATATTTGAAGGTTGTAATGTCCTAAAGCAGTAGTTCCCCCAAAAATGAAAATTCACTGAGTGAAGATCTCCAGTTCACAAAACACTCCCGGGGTTTCTGTGGAAAACAGTGTTGCAGCCAAATCCAGTACAATTGAAGTGAACAGTGACCAATTTTAAAATGTTAAAAGAATACACACAAAAACCCCCACAAAATGTCTCATACTGCTCATGTGGTGTAATCCAAGTGTCCGTAAGTTGCGACATTAAAATTTGACCCAAAAAGACGCCATTTACACCATGTTTTTAGCCTAAATGTCAAGTGTAGCCTCTCAGACTGTAGCTGCTTGCACAGAGATAACTGAACAGTCAGATTCCTCCTTGAAAAATAAATATGTAATTTTTAACCAGTAATTCATAGGTATACTCACACAATGTACAGATGAAACCCCAAATTGTTGCCTATTTATGCCACAAGAGGGAGTATACCCTCAAGTTAGTGCTTTTAAGCCAGCAAAGAAAAATTGGTCAAGGGAGCTAATTTTCTATTTTTACTGGCAGAAATAAAAACGAGAGAAATCCAAATAATTATTGTAAATTATACTGGTGTTATCTTATTTCTTACTTGTTGACTTGAAAACCGTTGAAAGGCAGACATCTGACCTGGAAGTTAAATTAGTTCTATCAAAATAAGAGCCAGGAGAATCGAGCTTATGAGCTTATGAAGAGAAGAGTGTTGCCCCTCAATAAAAATTTTCAGGTTAAGTATAATTATGATTCACTCTGGTAATTATTTTGATATTTGAGATCCTATTTCTTTCTGTTACAAATTTTATCTTTTCAGATTCGAATATTATTTTTTATAGTTTCAAATCTTTTTTTCACTTTCGGATCTTTCTGTTTCAGTTTCAGATCTTTTCTTTTCAGTTTCAGAATTTGGTATGTACTCCTTACAGCAGTGGTTCCCAACCTTGGGTCAGGACCTCAAAATGGGTTTGACAGATACTTAAATAAATAATTGCTAAATTAAAATTAAATTAATCTTTATAATGTTAAAAACACAACCTCAGCCGCTCAATTAAATATGGTGGGTTAAGAGAGAGCATTATAATATATGTTTTAACCATATATTGCCGATATTTGATCACGAGCCAAAGAAGCCTGGGAACCACTGCTGTAAGGAGTACGATTCACAAACACTAGCTGATAGCATCAGGCCTAGGGGTGTGAATCTCACTGACTGAGACAATTCGATACGTATCTCAATACATGTTCAACAATACGATATATTTTATAAATCTTTAAGCGGCCAACGATTCGGTTCGAAACGATTCAATTCTGATACAATACGATACAATACGATACGACGCAATACAAGACAATGCAATGTGTCAGTCTTTACATTTTGATTCAATTAATGCTATGTTTGTAGAGTGCTGTTAGTTGCCAAAAAATCCTGATAGTTTTACTAAATATAGTAACAGTAGAGACAGAGAGGGAGACTTTACAGTGATGTTTATATCTTATTATGAGTCTCATGTGTAAATGAGATAAATGAGAAACATTTTTCACTTTTATTTCATTTATTATTTGCAGGAAAAGATTAGAAATAATGTAATAAAATCAGTTAGAATTAAACAGCTCTGACTCACTTAAAACTGGTTTACAGCTAATTCCTGTTCTGCATCACATAAAAGACAAAATCATATAACAAAACGGAGCAAACAAAAGATCCACTACCCCAGAAATTACTACGTACTTTGTTGTATCAATTCAAAGATTTCATGAGATGATCACAAAGTAACGATGGGATTGTCCTTTGCCAGTGGTTATTTCTCTGTGTTTTTTGAATGTTTTTTTTTTTTTTTTTATTCCAGAGGAATTATACAATTGCTTGTCCTATATTATGTTTTTGGCATGCAGTGTTTTGTGTCACCATGTTTTTCACTTTAACACTCAGTGTGTATACTGGTGTTACAAGACTTTGCTGCTGGGTGTAAAATACAGAGTGGCAAGTGCGTTATCACTATTAAGGTAAGCTGCTTCCATGTGGTATAGCGTAATAGGAGTATGACTATAAAAGTATTGGTTCTTTCTTTGTCAGACCTGGGCCCCGTTTCCCAGAGCCTTCGTAGCGCTACGTGCATCGTAAGTTGTATTTCAAGGTCTCCCTTAAGGTTGTCCCAACTCTGGGAAACAGCCCGTAACCTTAAACCATTAATCAAACCACTAAATAAATGCAGTCAATCAGACAACGTAAAAACTCATTTTATATTTCACTATTATAAAAATATCGGGTTTTTATTGTGTTGTGTACTTTCAGTAGTGAGTGACAGGTAAACACACACAAAGGGCAACCATTTATTGCATACTGCAGTTAGAAACTGACAATAATTAGCTGATAATTAACCTGATCAGCCACAAAGTAATTGATACACAAATTATTAAACCATTAACCAACCAACATTATTAGACCAACTGTATGATTAGAATTGTATAGATTGCAGTGTCCATGGCCAATTCCATTCTATTTAAAGTCTGACCTTTGCTAATTCAAATTTTCTTTCTTTGTAAGACCTGTAATCGGCAGTATACAAAAACATTTTTGGAAAATTGAATTGTACATTCATAATAAATCACTGGCAATGAAATCTTTTACATTTTCTTCAAAAGTGCTCCGGGTCACTCTTAGCCTCAGTCTTATCAAGTTTATATACCAGAGGAACCGCAATCTCTTGTGATGGTAGGCAGATGTAAACAAAACAGAGGCTGACTTCATGCAACAGTTTGCTGTAGTAATGCTTAGCAGTGAGAAAAAAAAAACAAAAGAAGAAACCTGAAGAAGTCTGGATGATGTTTGGGGATGTTTGCTGATATAAACATCCAGAGTTGCAAAGTCGGACAGATGAATGTAAAACTGTGACAGAATAAGCTGATATGTATTCACTCGACTGGAGAAATGTGCCCACATTAAGAACTTACACGGACATAAATCTGCAAGCCAAACTGCTGCTGCTAGCATTACTAACATTAGCCACATTGTGTGTCAGGCTGGCAGCTAACATTAGCTCTGGGTCCTTTACACGCAGACACTGTGACCCTCTGGTCTGAAAAGGTGAAGCGTTTAGTGAGTTGTTGTCATGTTTTGTACAGCAATGTGTGAGGCTTGTATTGCACAGCGCAAAATAACGCGCATTTCAGCGGCATTTAAAGTACGATTTTGCGATTGTAGACTGTGATTAACGTCTTCAAATGGCTCTTAATAAACACAGTATTTTTTTCGGACAGTGTTTAACATCATAAATCAATAAATTCTACTACATTTTAGCAGCTTTCTGAGTGTTTTCTTAGTGTTAGACCAGTCGATTAGTCTAAATTCAATTTTGCCTTAATCGACAGGGAAATTAGTCACCAGGAACATCCCTAATGGTGACTAGGGATGTAACAATACATTCAACTCACGATTCGATACAATTTCTGATACTGGCTTAATGATACTATTTTTTTTATTTCACATAATGAGATTGCAGACAAATTATGACTAAAAAATATTCCTGTAATTAATTGTCAGACAAAAAACACAACATTTCTGAGGTAGGGTGTAGCTGCAAAACACAAACTATGCGATGAATGTATATTTAATAGGGCCGTCAAAGTTAACGCGTTAATGCTTTAATGTGAATTCCTTTTTAACAACACTTTTTTTTTTTTAAACTTTATTTTTATTATTTTCTTTTAAACAAAAACAGAACTTAAAACAGACAGGGTCATCACAGGTGTAGAGAAATGCTAAACATGCAGAATGAGGATTGAATGAACCCGGGTTACATTCATTGTCGAAAAAGTCCTTTATGTCCATGAGTGTTATTTGAGGTCCAAAAAGTTTTTATGATCCTTGGCTCCATTTAATGCTAGTCCTCAGTGTTTCCTTCAAAGTGAGATGTCTCCCATTCTTTCTTAACTTAAAAGTCTGCTCTGTTTGTGCATAGGAAAAATACATTACATTGTTTCTCCAACCAAACATGTATAAAGAAATCACTACAGTTTCAAATAGGACTTCCATTTTTTTCAGGGAAAAGGTCAATCGTTCCATAGTATAAATGTCATTAACTATTTCTATCCACTCAAAGGTTTTAGGAGGTTCTATGCTCAACCATTTTCTGGTTATTGCTTTTCTTTACTACGTTATATGTTTTTGAAAGTTGTTGAAAGGTATCTAAGCCTCTATTGGAGGATATCATACAGTATGAGGTCATGCCTGCATTTGTCCAGAGTTTAAATCTGTTTTCAAATTTAGCCGGTGTGAATTCTGTGTCATACGCCACCCAGTGTAATATTCGTTTATTCCTCTCGAAGTTCAGGTCTTTAAATTCTTTATGCCAAATGTTTAAGGGGACTGCAGTCCATTTAGATAATTTGTCTAAATATTTCTTCTGAAGGGATTTTTCCCCAAATATAGATTGAAGAGGTATGTTTGTTTGAGTTTGTTCTATGTCTTTCCGTTGCGCATCATATGTAGGATCACACAGAAAACGTAACTGTGCTGCTTTGTAATAATCTTCTAAGCAGGCTGAAGCCCTTCCTCCTCTGTCCTTGGGTAATTGTAATGTTTGAAATCGAATCCTGGGTCTTTGCTTTCCCCAAATGAAGGTTGAAATCATTCTGTTCCACTCACTGAATTGCTTGGGAGGGACATCAACAGGCAATGACTGAAAAAGGTAGAGCAGCCTGGGTAATATATTCATCTTTATAACGTCTATTCGATTATACGTGTTCATTGGTAATAATGACCAGCGATTTAAATCGGCCTTAATATCCGCTGTTATATGAGTATAGTTATGTTCATAGATGGCAGTTAGATCTCTAGGTATTTGTACTCCCAGGTATTTAATTATGTCACCCTTCCATTTAAAATGACATAATCTGTAAACTTTTTCTTGTGGTTCATAGTAAAAAGTTTGGGTTTTCTGTAAGTTCAATTTGTACCCGGAGTATGAACCAAATACTTTAAGAAGAGACAGTAATTTAGGCAAGCTTTCATTAGGGTTGGTAAGCGTCACAAGAATGTCATCTGCGTACAGACAGGTCTTGTGTTGTGTATCTCCAATCAATATGCCTGTTACGTCATTATCTTCTCCGATTTCCTGTGCTAGTGGCTCAATAAAGAGGGCGAAAAGTGTAGGGCTGAGGGGGCATCCCTGACAACATCCCCTCTCAAGAGACGCTGTTTTAGATAAATTCCCATTTATTTTAATTCTGGCTGTGGGAGAGCAATGAAGGTAAAGATTTCAGGCATCCAACTACCTGGCTGTTAAAACCAAATCGTCTAAGAACCAAGTATAAATATTCCCATCGAACAGAATCAAAAGCTTTCTCGGCAATAGATTCTCTATCCACTGTTTCTCATATACTCAATGAGGTGGAAGCCCGCCTCACATTGTCCTGGGTCTGCCTGTTTTTTACAAAACCAGTTTGGTCTGTATCTGTCAAATCCAGGATTATATTTTCCTCCATATTTAAAACAGATATGGGTCTGTAAGAACTAGACTTATCTTTACCCGTGTTAGGAATTACTAAAATTACTGCTTGTGTCCAGGACGATGGAGTCTCCCCCCCTCGAAGAACATAATTAAAACATTCCTTAAGAACTGGTATTATAATCTCTCTAAAGGTTTAATACCATTCCAATGGGTGTTTATTCTCCAAAGACTTTAAGTTTTCAGTCAAATCCTTGTTTCTCTTTTTCCTTCTTCTTCTGAGCTGACCACATGATAAGTTTACCTCTTATAACAGCTTTTGCAGCGTCCCACAGTGTACTGGGAGACACTGTGCCATTGTCATTATGGGTCATGTATTCTTGAAATTCTCCCTTTTTGTATTTCTGACATTGAGGATCATTCAAAAGATTAGTGTTAAATCTCCACAATGTGTCTTTGGGCTTGCTGTCAAAATGCAGTGTTAAATATACCCCTGCATGATCAGAGATGCCCCTTACCCCAATGTTACATTTGGTAATCCTGTGGTGATCTGAATTAAACATAAAAAAATAATCAATTCTTGAATATACAGAATGAGCATGAGAAAAAAAAAGTAAAGCATCTATCAAGTGGGTGTAGCTCCCTCCACACATGTACCATACCAAATTATTTAAGCAATTTTTTGATGTATACTGCTTCAGGTCTTATTATTTTTTTGTTTTGTTTTGTTTGAGGAGTCCATGGAGGGATAAAGTTGGATATTCCAGTCTCCCCCACATACCAACACACCTGACACTATATCACACACCAGATCTAAGATTAAAAACTTTTTTGATCAGCTGTTTATTATTTCCTGGTGGTCTATAAACATTCAATAATGTAACTTGTTTGTGGTCAATTAAACCTTTGACCATTAAGTAGTGCCCTTCTTTATCGTTGATCTGTGAGGAGAGCTGGAAGTTTACCTTGTTTGAAATTAGTATCGCTACAGTGCAGTGCGCTATTAGAAGCTTCAATTGACTTAACTATTGAAGTTTTTAGTGCGTTTTGGCCTTAATGTTAAATTGAGCAGGTCAGTATGCTCATCTGTGCCTGATGGACTTGGGTTTGTCATGTAATTATTTGAGCATGTATTTTTATGCCAAATGCAGTGCCTCTGAGGGTTTCTGGGCATATTTGTCATTTAGGTTAATGTATTTGATTGAATAAAGTTTCATTTGAATTACACTTTAAACACTTGAAAAATATCCCTTTAACCCTTGAGGCGGCCTTAAAAAAAACTATACACTTTTTTCCCAAAGGCCAAAACACACTGCAGGCTTCAGAATAATGCAGTGAAGTGACAAACATTTCATAGCGTAGCCGAGCATCTGTCTGTTTCAGACAGATATTTTAATCAGATAACTGTTCAGTACCATCAGGATTTATCATCAAAAAAGTTTTCTATCAGTCGGCACTTCACACACGATCCCCCTCCCTCCCTCCTCTCTGCTGTCCCTCTCTAGATCTTCGTAGCTGTTTTGCTTTGGGAGTGGGGCACCTGGGCTGGAATGAGCGTGGTCCATTTGTCCTTGCAGGACCCTCTCATCAAAGGACCCCATTACCATGACTACAGAGCATTTGGACCTGAAAGGCTACAGATGACATTTAGCAGGGCTGTACACTTACTTTTTTAGGTGGTAGCACTGGTGCTAGCAAGTTAAAAATTTTAATAGCACAAAGAAAAATTTAGTAGCACACACAGTTGGACAGTTAGTTAACGTGTTTATTGGCTAAATTCGATACTGATCAAATGTTAACCCCCTGGCTTCGTCTTAATTTCCATCCTAATTGGTTGTTAAGGACAAAAATGTCCACCTCCATAAAAACTACATTAAAAAAAGTACAGATTCATATTTTTCTACTTTTTTCTGCATAAATCTCTCAAACAACTTCAGTCCTGCCCCCAAAACTAAACATTCAATCATTTTGAGAAGTTTAACCCTTTAAATGCCTGTTTGATTACTCGATATCACTGTTATTATTTATGAAAAAAAGCAAAGAAATTTAGATATTTTCCATACAACAAATGTTGGGTGGCTGGGGCATTTTTTTTATCAGTCTTGGATATGTCAAGGATTAACCAAAATATTGACTTTGATGCATTATTACTTTTTGTGTAGCATCAGATTTAGACGTTAAGGACAATTAACTCCCATTCAAACCACATTTTTTTTTTATCTCAAAGTTGCTGATTATAATCATGCATTCTGTAATGTTAGGGTTTCATCTTTGAGAAAAATAGTAAAATTAGTCATTTTTACTGTTCAACACTAAAATCTGCCATTTACTCATCATAGGCCTATGCATACAAATCTTGTTATTTCTTAGTGATAAAATACTGCAGTAACACTATTTCCACTTTTTTTCCACGTTTCCACTGAAATTATTTTTAAATCAGCAGCAGATCTTTCAATTCTCATTTATTTTACGTACTTGAACATTCAAATTGAACACTCAAAACAGAACAATATGTTACAAAACAACTTGACTTGAGGCGAGGTGAGCATCTCTACAGGTGATGTGTCACTTTGTAATACTGTGTTTATAAACGTTGTCACGTTTAAAGATTGTACTCCCTGTGATGTATGGCGTATTCCCTGCCATCAGTTCACCTGCCGCCACAATATTTACAAAACAGTGCTTTTTTGGTTTGTTTACCCGGAAATGTAGTTCTTTTGTATTCGGATTGAGAAGGACCGTACACACTTAGAACTACAACTCCCGTGAAGCATTGCTACAACAACTGACGTATAGGACAAGAGACGGCCTATAGCAGGGGTGTCAAACTCAAACACAGAAAGGGCCAAAATTTAAAACACAGTCTAAGTCGCGGGCCAAACAGGATTAACATTTATTAAACTGTCTAAAACTGACTATGTTTTATTCAGAAATATGAATTTGAACAGCCAGACTGCAACAACTTTTTCCTCAATAAAATAAATAGGATTTAAAATATTTTTTTTCTTCAACAATAACAAAAGAAAACGAGAATATTTCAGCTCAGAATATTTCAGCTCACATATCCAGGTGGGGGTTACATTTGAAAATGCTTGCTTTTTGTCTGCACACAAGATATCGCACACTTTAATCATGCAAACCCTCAATGGCACTGCATTTGGCATAAAAATATGCTCATATAATAATATTACAAACCCATCAGCCCATCAGGTACAGATGAACATATTGACCTGCGTCTTCGCGACTGCGAGCTGATTTATTTCTCGAGTTGCGCGGCAGCTGACGCAGTGCGTTGTGGGATTTGTAGTATGAGTGGTGGGAGTGCTATTTACCGATGGGCCATTCATAACAGACACGTGAAATTATCTCGCAGGCCGTATGTGGCCTATAGCCTTGTTTTCCCTACTATTTTTTTTTAGACATGATACCAGCGCAACTCCTTCACACTTGTGCGAGTGGACACGTATTTCTCTTCGCACAGAATGATTTTTATTACCAAATTACGTCGAAAATTGTCGCACTGTACAGCCCTGTTTAGGCTAAAAACATGGTGTAAATGGCATGAGTGGAATTTCATTTTTGGGTGAAGTATCACTTTAACACACAGACACTTCTTCAGACCACTGCCTCTGCTCTCCTGCACAGACAGGAGCTCAGTCTCACAACACACGCTAGCTTGATGGCAAAGATGGAGGGTCAGAGATGCTGAGGTCGAGATATATTCCAAGCACACTGTCTTGGACGAGAGTGATGCAGCATGGCCCGGTGTGTTTTAGCCTTTAGTGATAATGGCCATAGAATGGTCAGAAAATTTCATAGAATGTAGTCTCCATCAAGACATGGTGTAATTATGAGTGAGTATTAAAGGACAACTTTGGAAATTTTCAACCTTGGCCTTGATTGAGACAGCTCGTTTTGAAATTGGTCCAGTATTGAGGAAAGCAGATGCAGCTGGCAGCTGCGAAATAAGTACAACAGTATACATTGGACAAATGTGTCCCGTACAAGTTCTTGCATTGAAAGTGCTTTTTTTCACCACAGACCCGCTCAGATTGCCAGTTTTATCTCTGTCAACAGCATGCGAAGCGTCTGTCTTACCCTTCACTTGCTCCGGACTGTGCGTGACAAAATCTCACGGGATCTTTGCTTGTTACTGGAAGAAAACTGAGGAGCCATGACTTGTAAAAGTCAGTTGGTTGTCCCATAGTACAGGTGAGAGTTTACTAGGCCGATTGAAGTGTCATGGCTAAATATTTACCTGATTTGGAGAATGTAGATGAGACCTTTGATTTCAGTGGCTGCCAGTACTTATTTAAGCCCGAGTATACGGATGAGGAGTTTGAGTTCCTACAAACAAAGAGCGGATGAGGATAGAGAGAGAGGGGCAACGGGCAGATGAGGGTGAAGCAGCTGCTGCATGTCTGTGAATCTGTGAAGATTGGTTGTGCTCCTGTGAATGCTGTGACTCTATACCCACAGAGGAAGAATGTCTGCGTTGTAACGAGTGGGACCTGTTGCCCAGTATTTATGGACTTGATGTGTCCAGGGATGATAGAGAAATTACCCAACGCTGTGTAACCACTGTGGTGGGAAAATTATTCACCAAACTGGTCACTGTTGTTCCTCTTAGTTATTTCGCATGTTCTGTCAGGCACTAACTGGTTACTCGTCCTTGTACACACAGCTGTTTTCCCTTTGGAAGAACAACTTCTGATAACACAATCACATCCTGACTCTCCCGATAAGCAGTTCAGGTCCATCCTGACCCAACCTCCTTCATCTCCTAACCCTGTAAAACAGATTTACATTCTTGACTTGATTATCAGTTCCTTTTACACTTTGAGTGTGACTGTGTACTGATCCTTTGCAAAGCTCGATTAAAACACCAGAAAGACAATCTTGGTCATGGGGTCATGGTCTTAATTTTCAGATTTTCAATTTACAATTTGGTGTCAGAAGTGGGATCGCTTGTGTGAGGGTTTCTGGACTCAGGGTCGACGGTGGTAGTGCACACCCTGAGGAGATATTCCCTTCAACCTCAACCTCCCCACAAAGACTGGTGAGAAGGAGGGCCTTAGACCCGAGACCAGACTCACTCAGCGCTGCGATTCAACAATTCTGATTGGTGAGAATCTGAAAATTTATTTAATTGATTTTTAGAAAAATAAAAAAGGGGGAAAAATCAGGTTACTAAAGATGTCAAGATATAAGAGTTGAGATGGGAAAGAGTCCCGACAGTTTTTAACCAAGGTTTAGTAGAAACCTGGAGGTGCACTGACGAGTCCAACTTAAAAGAGTTTACTAAGACCACAATACTGTATGGGAAAAATTATCACTGGTTAATTGTCGTATTGTGCAAAGTAAGACTCAGTGTTTACTAAAACCACAATAGTGTATGGAAAAATCATTACTGGGTAATAATTATATTGTGTGAAGTAAGACTCCAAAAAGCATGCGTAGAAGAGTAGAGAATTCCTCTGTACTAATTAATTTTGATTATCTTGTGAGAAAAAGAAAAAAAAGGGGTGAGAGAATTTAATAAGAAACAGCAATGCATTGAAATCAATTATATTATTTTGAGCATACTAATATTGATCAGTTCTGATACTTTTGTATTGGATCGTGGAAATAAGTTGAGGACACAACTATCTTCTAATTTTTTGTCGTTATTCTTCAGTTTACCAAAAATGGGTATTTGTAACAGCAAAAATCAAACCAAAAAATAAATAAATAAATAAACAGGATAATGTGGATTTGTCTGCTCCAAACATAAATTACATGAACGTGAACTATGGTGATTCATTTGTGAAACAGATAAATTTTTGGGTGACTGAATGTAACTTTTTGAGCACAGAAGCAATTGACTCCATGTCTTTCCCTATTTGTCTCAGAGATCATCCAGCATCATGAAGTGTTTTAATGTGTACTCTTTGATTTTCACTGCACTCTCGACGTTTTACCATTGTGAACAGGAATGAGGAATTTCAAACTGAATTCACCTTTTTGTACCCAAATTTGAGCTGGCTCACTGGGCTTCTCTGAGAAGTCAGAAATTAATCAAGCATAGCATTCAACCACTAAAACATTGTTTTCTGTTCAGGAATGCAAGTAAATAACTATAATTTGACATCTTAATCAAGAAATAATAATGTGCTTTACTATGTTTTCTGGGTTTTTTTGTAAACAGTAAATTTGAAAATTCATGGATAACAATAATAATTACATTTTAGCATTAGAAATATTTTGGTTAAATTCCCTCTACATACTGGTGTATTAACCATTACAGAAACATAAAAAAATGATTTGGGTATTTCCCAATGCTGTTAATTTAGGATACCTGTGGCATAAACCTTACATTCCATCCTTACCAGAACCTGTTTGCCATACATTTAAAATATTTTCACACTGCCACTCTAAAAACAAATCCAGCCCCCACACTGGGGTACATTAGGTTTGAGGAGGCAGAAGATAATCCTCTGAATTATTTTTTATATTTGAATTCAATTTTAATTCAGAGGATGTTCTTGCCCTACTTGATTTTTGTTACTGTGCATTTTTATATATTGATACTGACATTCTAATATTCCATCATATACAATAATAGAAATAGTCATACTGATAACTGCATACTCATATCAATTATATTGTATACAAATATATGACCTTTTTTCTTTAATTTCAGGCCGTCAAGTGATGGGCACCGAGCAATGAACCAACCTGAAGTTTCTGGTCCGGCTGAGGAAAAATCTGTCACAAACTGACACAACCCGCTAATCCCTACCCGACTCATAGCTCGCACAGCACACTAAGTCCTGTTACTTTTTGACACACCTCCTAAATAACATACACATTAAACAATCTATGAACTTTGATAATCATATATTGTAAAATTGTATATATTGTAAAATCTCCCTGTGTTGTGAGTGTTTGTTTGAAAATACCCCTCTGTTGTGATTGGCTGTCATGAAGAACATCTGTGCTGTGATTAGCTGTTGCAAAATCCCCCTTTATTCAGATTGGCTGTTTGAAAATGACCTTGTATTGTGATTGGATGTCATGAAAAACATCTGTGCTGTGATTGGCTATTGTAAAATCAGCCTGTAATGTTTTTGGCTGTTGAGAAGTACCTCTTCATTCTGATTGGTTGCTGGAAAATCCCCTGTATTCTGATTGGCCGTTGCAAAAACCCCTGCATTCTGATTGGTTGTTTGAAAATGACCCCGTATTGTGATTGGCTGTCGTGGAAAACATCTGTGCTGTGATTGGCTATTGTAAAATCACCCTGTATTGTGATTGGGTGTTGTAAAATCCCACTGTAATGTGATTGGCTGTTGAGAAATACCTCTTTATTCTGATTGGTTGCTGGAAAATCCCCCTGTATTGTGATTGGCTGTTGTAAAATCCCACTGTAATGTGATTGGCTGTTGAGAAGTACCTCTTTATTCTGATTGGTTACTGGAAATTCCCCCTGTATTGTGATTGGCTGTTGTAAAATCCCACTGTAATGTGATTGGCTGTTGAGAAGTACCTCTTTATTCTGATTAGTTACTGGAAATTCCCCCTGTATTGTGATTGGCTGTTGTAAAATCCCACTGTAATGTGATTGGCTATTGAGAAATACCTCTTTATTCTGATTGGTTGCTAGAAAATCCCCCTATATTCTGATTGGTTGTTTGAAAATAACCCTGTATTGTGATTGGCTGTCATGAAAAACATCCGTGCTGTGATTGGCTGTTTTAAAATCCCCCTGCATTGTGATTGGCTGTTGTAAAATTCCCCTGTATTCTGATTGGCTATTGTAAAATCCCCCTGTATTGTGATTGGCTGTTGTAAAATACCCCTGCATTCTGATTGGCTGTTGGAAAATCCTCTTGTGCTGTGATTGGCTGTTGTAATATCCCACTGCATTGTGATTGGCTGTTGTAAAATTCCCCTGTATTCTGATTGGCTGTTGTAAAATCCCCCTGCATTCTGATTGGCTGTTGGAAAATCCTCCTGTGCTGTGATTGGCTGTTGTAAAATCCCACTGCATTGTGATTGGCTGTTGTAAAATCCCCCTGCATTCTGATTGGCTGTTGCAAAATCCTCCTGTGCTGTGATTGGCTGTTGTAAAATCCCACTGCATTGTGATTGGCTGTTGTAAAATTCCCCTGTATTCTGATTGGCTGTTTGAAAATCACCCTGTTTTGTGATTGGCTGTTGAGAAATACCTCTTTATTCTGATTGGTTACTGGAAAATCCCCCTGTATTCTGATTGGCTGTTTGAAAATCCCTCTGTATTCTGATTGGCTGTTGCAAAATCCCCCTGTATTCTGATTGTCTGTTTGAAAATCCCACTGTAATGTGATTGGTTGTTGTAAAATCCCCCTGCATTGTGATTGGCTGTTGGAAAATCCCACTGCACTGTGATTGGCTGTTGGAAAATCCCCCTGTATTCTGATTGGCTGTTGTAAAATCCCCCTGTATTGTAATTGGCTGTTGGAAAATCCCACTTTAATGTGATTAGCTGTTGAGAAGTACCTCTTTATTCTGATTGGTTGCTGGAAAATCCCCCTGTATTCTAATTGGCTGTTGGAAAATCCCCCTGTATTGTGACTGGCTGTTGTAAAGTATCCCTATATTCTGATTGTCCGTTGCAAAACAACCCTGCATTGTGATTGGTTGTTTGAAAGTCACCCTGTTTTGTGATTGGCTGTTGTAAAATCCCCCTGTATTCTGATTGGCTATTGGAAAATTCCCCTGTATTCTGATTGGCTGTTGAGAAATACCTCTTTATTCTGATTGGTTGCTGGAAAATCCCCCTGTATTGTGACTGGCTGTTGTAAAATCCCCCTATATTCTGATTGACCGTTGCAAAACAACCCTGCATTCTGATTGGTTGTTTGAAAATGACTCCGTATTGTGACTGGCTGTCATGAAAAACATCTGTGCTGTGATTGGCTGTTGTAAAATCCCCCTGCATTGTGATTGGCTGTTGTAAAACCCCCCTTTATTCTGATTGGCTGTTTTAAAATCCCCCTGTATTCTGATTGGCTATTGGAAAATCCCCCTGTATTCTGATTGGCTGTTGGAAAATCCCACTGTAATGTGATTGGCTGTTGAGAATTACCTCTTTATTCTGATTGGTTGCTGGAAAATCCCCCTGTATTGTGACTGGCTGTTGGAAAATCCTCCTGTGCTGTGATTGGCTGTTGTAAAATCCCACTGCATTGTGATTGGCTGTTGTAAAATTCCCTTTTATTCTGATTGGCTGTTGTAAAATTCCCCTTTATTCTGATTGGCTGTTGTAAAACCCCCCTGCATTCTGATTGGCTGTTGGAAAATCCTCCTGTGCTGTGATTGGCTGTTGTAAAATCCCACTGCATTGTGATTGGCTGTTGTAAAATCCCCCTGCATTCTGATTGGCTGTTGGAAAATCCTCCTGTGCTGTGATTGGCTGTTGTAAAATCCCACTGCATTGTGATTGGCTGTTGTAAAATTCCCCTGTATTCTGATTGGCTGTTTGAAAATCACCCTGTTTTGTGATTGGCTGTTGAGAAATACCTCTTTATTCTGATTGGTTACTGGAAAATCCCCCTGTATTCTGATTGGCTGTTTCAAAATCCCTCTGTATTCTGATTGGCTGTTGCAAAATCCCCCTGTATTCTGATTGTCTGTTTGAAAATCCCACTGTAATGTGATTGGTTGTTGTAAAATCCCCCTGCATTGTGATTGGCTGTTGGAAAATCCCACTGCACTGTGATTGGCTGTTGTAAAATTCCCCTGTATTCTGATTTGCTGTTGTAAAATCCCCCTGCATTCTGATTGGCTGTTGGAAAATCCTCCTGTGCTGTGATTGGCTGTTGTAAAATCTCCCTATATTCTGATTGGCCGTTGCAAAACAACCCTGCATTCTGATTGGTTGTTTGAAAATGACTCCGTATTGTGACTGGCTGTCATGAAAAACATCTGTGCTGTGATTGGCTATTGTAAAATCCCCCTGCATTGTGATTGGCTGTTGTAAAACCCCCCTTTATTCTGATTGGCTGTTTTAAAATCCCCCTGTATTCTGATTGGCTATTGGAAAATCCCCCTGTATTCTGATTGGCTGTTGGAAAATCCCACTGTAATGTGATTGGCTGTTGAGAATTACCTCTTTATTCTGATTGGTTGCTGGAAAATCCCCCTGTATTGTGACTGGCCGTTGTAAAATCTCCCTATATTCTGATTGGCCGTTGCAAAACAACCCTGCATTCTGATTGGTTGTTTGAAAATGACTCCGTATTGTGACTGGCTGTCATGAAAAACATCTGTGCTGTGATTGGCTATTTTAAAATCCCCCTGCATTGTGATTGGCTGTTGTAAAACCCCCCTTTATTCTGATTGGCTGTTTTAAAATCCCCCTGTATTCTGATTGGCTATTGGAAAATCCCCCTGTATTCTGATTGGCTGTTGGAAAATCCCACTGTAATGTGATTGGCTGTTGAGAAATACCTCTTTATTCTGATTGGTTGCTGGAAAATCCCCCTGTATTGTGATTGGCTGTTGTAAAATCTCCCTATATTCTGATTGGCTGTCAAAAAAACACATCTGTGCTTTGATTGGTTGTTGGAAAAATTACTTGTATTTCATTGGCTGTTACGTACTGTGACAGGCCTAATGAAACCCCATCATTTCATGTTCAGTAAGCCCTCTTAACTATCCGTAACTCAAAAACACTAACTTAAAACTTAAAAAAGATGTTTTTCTGTGTCATACAATATTATTTATGTATAAAGGAAGAGTGCTGAGAAATGTACTCAAAAAAGTGAGGCAGTCAGTTTCAGTAATTTTTTATTTCTTTTGGCCATCTGTAAACCGTGTAGCAACTCAAAGCCTCTGGAAATCTGGTTTAAAATAAAGTATCTATCAACGTCATGTAACTAACAATATCAGGAAAGTGTGCAAAAACTATATCTTTAACTACAATATTTCATATTTGTATTAAAACTAATTTCTAACATTTTTCAGGTGTTTATACAGAACCTAGGTTGTATGAGACACTGACTTACCTGCAGTCGATGGATGTTGACACGCCTCCAATTTTGTAGAAGCAAAGACGCGTACCAGCACAGAAGCGTAGCAATGCACTGTTGAGGAAAGGGTCAGCAACAACATATAACATATTTTAACCACTTACAAAAATTTGTATCAGTTTAAATGTACATTATATTTTGAATATTTTCTCAGCTTCACCTTTCTACCAGGCAGCCTTTTCTCATGGTATACTGCTGTTATATAAGACAAATATCGCGCTCTCCAAACCAACCATGTATTAAGTAAGTAGTGCTTCTGCTAAGACTCGGGCGGCTTTGGAGATATGATATTTGGCTTGTATAAAGGTGAGATCCTGTTGGAAAGGCTGGCTGACAGGAAGGTAAAGCTGTGAAAATATTTGAAATATTGCATAAAGTTAAATACTTTTTTGTTGGGAAGAACACTTTCAAGTGGTTAAAATATTTTGCTGCTAACCCTGTCTAAAGCAGTACACTGTTTTGCTCATCTACATCGGTACTCCTGCTGCTTCTCCAAACCAGAAGCAGGCAACTAACATCTACTGTGGGCTGACTATGGATAAGTACCCTATACAAACACACTTCGAATAACAGGAACCATCCTTTTAACAGTTATGAAGGTACTGTGTGGCATACTTCTGACCATTTAGTGTAAACCTAGCAACTATAAAGGCGCATTATGCAGTTTTGGAAAAGAAATTCAAACTCAGAAAAGTAATAATACAAACGCAAATATTGATATATTTTCATAACTGAATAAATAAGGGATCCTAAGAGGGAAATGAGGTCCCTAAAACACTGTCTGAAGCCAGAAAGTTGGGTCCCTGCAAAAAAAAGAAACAATATGAAAATTATGCTCTTTGAGGACAATTTGTTTATTCTGTAATTATTTATTAATTCAGTCAGTCATGTATGTATCCGTGAATATTCTTTTTTGATTCAAAATTCTTTCCCAAAACTACAAGTGTACCTTTAAAAACAAGATCTTTAAAATTGTCACATAACAGGTTATGAACACTACATATCTTTTTTACAATGGTTCAATGCAAATTTATTACATAAACAAGTTCAAATACAATGTGTACTGAAAGCCTGTAGACTACATTAGCAATCTGAACAAGATGAGCTAAACAGTTGTCAACATGGACAACAACATATTCATGTCGCAGACCATGCTGTAACTGAGTGAGCCACTAAAGTTCACTATTCCTTTTCAGAATCCACTAATCTTGTTTAGATCTTGAATTCTAAAATTGTGTCGTCGAGTCATTCTTGACTCTGCAGCCGTGGTTTGCAGCTCTAATTTGCAGCTCTAAGTGAATTTAAAAGTGTTGGTCAGTCTTTTTGGGATGCATCAACAATCTGGTGAGGTTGATCACCACATCACCTTCTGCAGTGACAGATCCTTATAGGCTGGTAGTGAACCAGAGTCCCAGTGATTCACCCCAAGATCTGGCTGTGGCTCAGAAAGACAATGCACTAATCGCATCCAGTGAAAACAATGGAAACTAAGGTGAGCAAAGAATTTTGATTATGGTTGATTGTCATAAAAATGCTGTATACACAAGTCCGATACATCTGTTTTCATTCTACTGTTTAGTGCTCTTGATTGCAGAGAAGGTAAGATAACTTTTAAGTGTGCCACTACTGGACTAATGACATTTATTTGATTTGTTTGGGGTGGTGCTGCTACTAACAATTATTTTTAATATTTCAGAATTTATTATTTCAGAATTAATGTATTGATTAATCAATCAGTTGGTTGGACTATAAAATGTCAAAAAAAAGTGTGAAAATCACTTGATCAGCGTTTCTTGAAGCCCAAGATGACGTCCTCAAATGTCTTCTTTTGTCCACAAACTAGATAGATTCAGTTTACTGTCACAGAGGACTAAAAAAAACAGAAAATATTCACATTTGAATATATTCACACTAAAAACAGACTATTGAGACTTTTTTTCTTTAAAAAATTACTCAAAGTGATTAATCAATTATCAGAATTATTGGTGATTAATTTGATAGTTGATTAATTATCTATTAACCAATTACATGTTACAGCTCTAGTTTGGGGTGGCTGTCATATATATAATCAACACAGCCCAAGTGGCCAAAAAATACACTTCATAGGTTTCAAAACTTCTCACCTGCAGTTGAAATTTAGCCAGCTAACTGTCTGTCTAACACTGGCACATTTACAGAAATGCTGATTAGGTTATCCCTAGAACTAAATGAAAATGAGGAGTCACGTGGGTACGCTGAGCAGGATGGCAGCACTGTAGGAGGGCTCAGACCACTCGCAACTAATTTAATTGTTTAATCCATATTTATCTGCCTACCTTGAGCTAAATATTGATAGACTTTATCCCAGAAAAGTTCTTAGTACTTTGACTACATTATTGGCGGTGAAAAATGGCGACAACGTCGAAATATTTTAAGAATATGGGCCACATAGCTACTCCGAACAAGCTAGCTGCTAATGAGGACAAGTCTCCCGACGAAGCTGCAGAACAGAAAATAAGTATGGAAAAAATCTTTGCTGAAATAACCAAACTGAGTACTAAACTGACGGAAGTAGCTGCTGATGTAGTGACCATCAAAGAAACCACCACCGAGCTGAAAAACTCTGTCAGCGGGCTACAGGTACGAGTGGAGGAGGCGGAGGAGCGAATCTCCCAGCTGGAGGACACGACTGAGGGCCTTGTGACAAACACCGGTACCATGGGGAAAAAGGTGGATATGCTATGGGACCGTGTGCAAATCCTGGAGAATCATTGCAAAAGAAACAACGTAAGATTGGTGGGACTGGCGGAGACATACGAGAGCAGAATTAGTTTACAGTCACCTTTAAAAGTAGGAATTCCTGTAGTTTAGCTGAAAAGTAGGCTACAGGTCTCTGTCTGTCTCCGTGGTCCTGGAGTAACACTCAACACTCTTTGTCTACAGTCTGAGCGAAAGGTCGGTTTGGATCTGGTAACCCAAGAGTTGGAGTCGTCAGAGTCTTCCGAAGGACAGGTTTTAAGTCAACAAATGTTTACCCTGCATCAGCAGTCCATGTCACTTTACTATGTGCTTCTAGGCCTCACCCAGGTGCGATTGCACTCAGGGGGCCCTTGAGGACACCAGTGAAAACACCAGTGGGAATGAAGGGCCTGCAACAGGAACACAAAAGGCATAACGTGTTTCTTTATGATTGAGTTTGAAAATGTTTTAAAATGCTTTTACTCTTTTTTGGGAGAGGGATTTGCCCTCACATGTCATCACATGACCCAAAAATGTCACTTGTTGTTGGACAAACTGCAGTTTTGACGAGCTAGCTTTGTGACCTTCTTCATCCAAATGTTTCAAATGTGTCTTTTTCACACTGAGCTTGAGTAATCATGCACTTCCTGGTGACAGATTTAATGAGCTCAAACTTTGTTTTGAATTTCATACCTGATTTTTTGTTTTGTTTTGTTTTGTGGGAATGATTACACCTGCCTTTAATCAAGTGATAAAGCCTAGTGTAATACCATCAACAGCCACTTTTTTTTTTTTTTTTTTGAGTGGATATTATGGTTGACAGGGTCTTTAATTAGATTTTGGTGTGATCACAATTAGTTGCATGCCTCTGATAAGACTGACCTGCAGTGTATCATTCTTTCACGGGGCGCTCGGCAAAGTGCCCCTGACCTGCAGCTAAGTAGCCAATCCGGTTATGGTTGCTAGGGAAAAATTATTAAGAATTGGCCTATCAATGTCACCAAATTTAATGCCGGTGGGGCGCTGGAAATGTAGCCCCAACTGCTACGTAAAATGTGTGAAGGTTTATGATTGCTAGAGCTACGTGAGGAGCCAGTGATTTTTTTTGTAGTGCGACTCCCAGACTCTGTCCTACAGCGGGAGAAAAAAAACTATGGTGACGAGGAAGAGAGATGATGGCGATGGCGATGGCAGTGACAACTGGAGTTCAAGCACAGCTTCCACCAAATTCGGTGAAATTATTAATGTACCCTTTTGCGAGACGAACGACGGAGGAAAAACTTCTCGTTAAGGAGCTGGGACCCGACAAACCTGAAATGAACATTTCCCAGCAAACCAAGGAGAAAGATAAATTGTACAGAGTTTTTGTCTGAGCTGGTTGAACCGTAAGACGTGGCTGGCAGGTTGTGGAGCAGCCAATGCACTTTTCTGTTTCCCCTGTATCCTCTTCAGAAGTGACAAATGTGATTCAACTTGGACAAAGACTGGACTAACTGACTTAAAGCACCCCTCTGAACGGATCAAGAAGCATGAGAGGTCCAAAATTCACATGGAAAACTGCATAAAGCTAGCTGTGCTCGGAAAGATTAGCATCGCAATGCAGCTAGATGATGGGCACCGCATTGCTGTAAGAAGGCACAATGAAGAGGTTGATAAAAACCGTAATATTTTATCCAAAATAAATGTAAAATTTTGTGGTGCTTTTGAATTAGCAATGCAGGGACATGATGAAAGGGATTCCTAAGACAACACCGGGATATTCAGAGGTTTAGTCAACTTAATGGCATCCATTGATTGGGACTTGAGGGAGCACCTTGAAAATGCGACCGTATTTAAAGGCACCTCGAAGACAGTTCAGAACAAGCTCCTGGACTGTATGCTGGCAGTTCTGAGAGAACAGATCATAGATGAAGTAAAGACAGCTGAGTTTTTAGCAATCCAGGCAGATGAAACTACCGACATTTCCACACACTGTCAGCTAGTCCTGGTACTAAGGTACATTGATGGACGCAACAATATACAGGAGCGGTTCTATGAAATCATCAAGCTACCCAACAGCTATGCGGATTCAGTAGCCAGTGCCTTATTGGAGAGGCTGCACAGCATCCTTCCCGAGGGACAAGAAAAAAAGTTGATGGCCCAGGCATATGATGGGGCTGCGGTAATGAGGGGTGCCACTGGAGGAGTGCAGCGAAAGGTGCAGGACATCTATGCAAACGCTCACTACATTCACTGTCATGCCCATCAGTTAAAGCTGGTAATGCAGCAGGCAACTTCCCACATCCCTCAGATCATTCACTTTTTTACTGACATGGGGGGATTTGCTTCTTTTTTCTCAAAAGCGAGCAAGAGAACTGCAGTGCTAGATGAGATGGTGGCGCACCGACTTCCAAGTGCATCGTCAACACGTTGGAACTTCAACAGTGGTGCAGTCAACACAGTCTATGAGCACAAGAATGATCTGGTGAAGTGTTTTCAGACCATCTGGAACAGTGAAGCGTTTGATAGCCCTACGAAGAGAGAGGCTGGAGGCTATGTGAGAATGCTGGAAGATGAAGCTTTGTGTTTTTTCCTAGCCTTGTTCCATAAGATCATGCCACATGTGGACATGCTGTATAATCAACTCCAGAAGAGGAACATCGATGCTGTCTACATCGCAGGAATCACCCAGACATTCATGAATCGCATGCAGGCTATCAGGTATGTTAAATGCATTATTATGTAGCCTAGCCTAATTGTTAATTCTCTGCATAAATTATGTGTAGCCTTAAATGCTTATATGTCATCTTATTCAAATAATTAATTAATGTGAAATTTAGATGAAATATAATTGCTAGTAATATAACAACCTTGGGTTTGGTTAATATATCCCTATTCGGTTTTCACAACTGATTCATAAAACTTATGTATTGGATCAGGGAAGCTGTTCCTAATCTGGCTGAGGATGAGGAGTACAGGGGACCTGTTCAGGAGCCACCCACAAAGAAACGGAGAACATTGGGAGAAGACACGCAGCACCATTTGGCACTGGAGGTCAGCACTTGCTTACACACACAGAGACACAGAGAAACACAGGGCCCTATCTTGAGCTCGTGCCTTAGGGTCGTGTCTTGTGCTGATCGAAAGCGTAAGTGGAAGGTGGGAGGTGCAATGGATTTAATTTATTCAAGGTGTGTCCAAATCCAACCTTGTTGTCTTGTGCCAGGGGCGGGAGTGATATTTTGCCCTGCCCCGCCCTTTGCGCCACCAGCACAAAGCGGGATAGACCTATCAGACGTGCCCAAGTGCCCTCATTAATTCACAGGCGAGTTTAGGCCGAACATGCAATAAACCAATCAGAAAGTCAGCTCTCATCACCTTTGAGAGGCAGGTGCGCCAGCAGCGCAAGTGGAGGCAGCATGACGGCGGATTTACCAGGAAGAAACAAAGAGAAAAGATTTTTAAAGTGAGGAGACGGATCTCCTGGTAAGAGAAGTGAAAACGCGATATATGGAGATAGCAGGACGTCTCCAAAACAGCTTCACGCCGAAATAGTTTACAGTAACGCCTGCAAGACACTTTACAACAAATGAACCGCAAATGTCATGCAGATATGTAACTGGTTATATTTTAACCTGAAGCACGTTGAAAGTATGTTATATTTCATAATTAATTGTTATAATCATCATCATTATTAACTTTGCTGGCTGAGGATCGGGGGAGAGAGATGGTGCAGTAGAGAGGGGAGGCGAACCGATCCAGTCTAGCTGCAAAGCTTCCTGGTTCCACTGGCCCAACTGAGCCAGGTGAAGGCACAGATACGCGGCTGTCTGTGCTCCTTCTTCTTCTCCTCTCCCACCTAATCATCATCTCCTCCTCCCATCCTCGCTCCTCTGACCCGCTGTGAAATAATCAGAGAGAGTTTCCTAAGTTTGAAGTGCACAAAATTACGCAGATATATCCAACTAGCTATGATAGAAGCACACATAACATTTTCTCTCAGGTTGGGCCACCTTGTGCGGTCAAATATAGTGTCTTGTATATTTTCTATGTTATAGATCATAATTGTTTAAACATTGTTTTTCTGGATCATAACAAACACGCAGACATAAACACTACAGCTGCTCCACCTGTCATGCTGACTCATCTGATAAAGACTATCAGACAGCTGTGATCCTGTTTGCAGGTCTGCTGAGATTTATTGGGCTTTATAATTATAATAATAGTACTGTTGTACTTATTAGTGTGATTAACTTCAAAGACACACACGCGAATGCACGACTTTTAAACATAAATGAAAGGTGTTTGGTGATTGTGGAGATGAGGGTGCGCACCTCAGCCAAGGGCAAGACACACACATACCTGCACTATTAACTTCAATATTCACACTTTATTGCTGGTGGATATGTTCAAAGGACACTTCACTAATCGACACTCCTGTGGAGAATAAAGACTAATGTAAATTAAGGTGTTTGGTGATTGTGGAGCAATTGCGCCGCCAGCGCAAATGATTTTGCTATCTTACGCCAGCGCAAGTGCCATTTTTGCCATGTGGGTAAGATAGCAAACGCGCTTGCGCTGGGTCTGTGCTGCTGTGGGTGTGAGGTCTAAACATGAAGGCGTGGCCCGGCGTGTGTGCTATCTTGTGCTGAGCACATTGGAGTAAAACGCGCTTGCGCTTTAGACCAGCCAAAACCTGGTCGAAGCGCAAAGTCTGTGGTTTTTCAGCACAAGATAGCACCTGGCAGGCTTGGCCGAAACACACACACGTCTTCACAATCACAAAACACCTTCATTTATGATCATTCTCTTCCTCCCACTTGAGTGTCGATTAGTTAAGTGTTATTCAAACATATTTTCTTATCAGCAATAAAAAGTAAATATTGAAGTTAAAAGCTTTCACGTGTGTCTCACGCTTGGCTGAAGTGTACACGTCTCTACAATCACAGAACACTTTTCTTCTTTTAAGATGAACTCACTAATGAGGAAAAGAATTATAATTATAAAGCCTAAAGATTGTCTTTATCGGATGAGTCAGCATGACAGCTGGAGCAGCTGTAGTGTGTGTCTGCCTGTTTGTTATGATCCAGAAAAACAATGATTGAACAATTATGATCTATAACATACAAAATATACAGACACTATATTTGACCATAGGAGTCCGGCCCAACCTGAGAGAAAAAAGTTATGTGTGCTTCTGTCATAGCTGGTTGGATAGATCCGTGCGTAATTTTGCACACTCCAAACTTCAGAACAGAACAACTTGTTTCGCAGCGGGACAGAGGAGGGAGGATGAGAGGAGGAGATGAGGATTAGGTGGGAGAGGAGAAGAAGGAGGAGCACAGACCACCGCTTAACTGCTCCTCCACCTGGCTCAGGTGTGCCAGGTGGAGCCGGGAAGCTTCGCGGCCTCTGGATCTGTTCGCCTCCCCTCTCTACTACACCATCTCTCTCCCCGCTCCTCAGCCAGTAAAATTAATAATGATGATGATGCTAATAATTAATTATAAATTACAACACAGTTTCAAGGTGCTTCAGGTTCAAACATAACCAGTTACATATCTGCATGACATTTGCAGTTCATATTTATTGTATATAAACTATTTCGGCGTGAAGCTGTTTTGGAGACATCCTGCTGTCTCCATATATTGCGTGCTCTTGCGCATTCTCTTCTGGAACCAGGAGATCTGTCTCCTTGCTTTGAAAATCTTTTCTCTTTGTTTCCTCCTGGTAAATCTGCCGTCATGCTGCCTCCGCTTGCGCTGCTGGCGCAACTGCCTCTTGAAAGGTGATGAGAGCTGACTTTCTGATTGGTTTATTGCAAGTTCGGCCTAAACTCCCCTGTGAATTAATGAGGGCACTTGGGCACGTCTGATAGGTCTATCCTGCTTTGCACTGGTGGCGCAAAGGGCGGGGCAGGGCGAAATATCACTCCCACCCCTGGCACAAGACAGCAAAGTTGGATTTGGACACACCTTGAATAAATTAAATCCATTGCGCCTCCCGCCTTCCACTTACGCTTTTGATCAGCACAAGACACGACCCTAAGGCACGAGCATGTTTTACCCTGAGCACAAGATAGCAAACGTGCCCAGCCACGCCTTCCTTTTGCCTTCATGTTTAGACCTCACACCCACAGCGGCACAGACCCAGCGCAAGCGCGTTTGCTATCTTATGCACATAGCAAAAATGGCACTTGCGCCAGGCTAAGATAGGGCCCACAGAGACACACAGAGGAACAGACACACAGAGACACAGAGGAACAGAGAGAAACAAAGACATCATCAAAAAAATCTAATGAAGATGCTCACCACTTGATATAGTAGTCCAGACTCAAATGTTTATTGTCATATGATATCTATGAATAATTACAGTTAACCATTTTGGTTTATTACACAATATAGGCTAGCTATTCAGAACATTGATTGTAGTGAGACTTGAAGACCTAATTCTTTACCTTTTTTATAATTGTATGTTATCACATAGGTATGTGACACCGTCATGAGCCATGCCAAGGAGAGGTTTTCTTTCACCAAGCACCTCATCAGTGCCACTGTCTTGCAAGGAGACTTGTTCCAACAACACAGCAGAAAGTTCCCAGATTCAGCACTGGAAACCACGGTGGAAGCCTATCCCTCATTGGACAAGGCCAGACTTAAAACAGAACTGTCCCTGATCTACGAGAATGAGGAGTTCCAGAGTTGCAAAGGTGCACTGGCTCTCTATCAGGTTTTGATGGAAAACGACCTTGGAGAAACATTCACTGAAACTGTAAGTCTTCTCAACATCATCATCACAACACCAATGACAACATCAGAGTCTGAGTGGTGCTTTTCTACATTAAAGAGGATAAAAACTTTCCTTAGAAACACTATGTCACAAGATTGGCTCAAAGCTCTGGGTATGCTCTGACCCAAGATTGTACTATATCTCTTTTGAGATGGTGAAACTTGCCCTACATTGGACTGGACAATGCAAGTTAGACTGGCCCATTATAGAAAAATCTTTATCCTTTCCCTTTACACCCATAGAGTTCCTCTCTCAAAATTCAGGGAGAATCTCTAACCCTATTATGTTGCATTCCAAGGAAGTTTGGATGAAGATACACAAAATGATTAAATTATCTCATTCTAAACAGCCATATTCGTCTTTGTGGCAAAATCCTGCAATCTGTATTGGTAAAACACCGGTCTACTGGAAGAGTTGGCACAACCATGGAATATGTACGCTGGATAATTTGTATGATGGTAAAGTGTTTATGTCTTATATTGATGTATTGAGTAAATATAACCTAAATGGAAAGGAACATTTTTGGAAATATGTTCAGACAAGGCACTGTGTTATGTCACTAGACTGGCAAACTGAAGACAACCATATTTTAGAGTATTTGGTTTTGCCATCACACCATCACAGAGCCTCGATATTTTACAGAAGAATGAACTCTACACTCAGTACTGATCTAAACATTTTGAAGGTTTTATGGGAAAATGACTTTGGGGTTGTTCTTGGGAATGAGGAATGGAGGGAAATAATCTCACAATGTGGGAAATTTTTAAGGGAATGTAAAGGCAAATGTACACAATATAAGATTGTACAAAAATATTATTGGACTCCTGTGAGACTGAATAGATTAGGCCTCATGAACAACTCATTGTGCTGGAAGTGTCAAAATGATAACGGTACTCTGATACATTGTTTGTGGGAATGTCCAATTATCAAGCACTTCTGGATGGTTGTCGTACGTATTCTAAGTGATTGGTTAGAAAGACCTGTGCCACTTTGTCCTACACTGTGTTTACTGGGTAACAAAGGACAGATAGATAATATATCAAAAGGAAAATTCTCTGTTATCATGGTTGGGGTCTCAGTGGCAGCTAGGATTATTCTTAAAGGGGACCTATTATGCTTTTTCCTATTTCTGACCTATAAATGTTGTCACAATGTTGGATACTTGTGTTAAACGATTCCAAAGCGTCAAATAATGAGGTTCATGCATTTGGAAGCAAGCCCCGCAAGCTGTTTTGGATGGCTCTGCACGCTGTGTTTTACTGTCTTTTTTTAACGGTGTAGTAACATTGACGTCAATGCGTGCCAGACTTACTTATATGGTCATTGCCCGGCATGTGCTCTAGGCCTGCCCGCTCCCCCGCTCTGCTTATATCGCTGCTCTGAGTGGTGAACTATTAAGTGAGATTAATGTGTTAGCGAGCTATGTTGTGTCTAAACACAGGATTTTCAGTGTGACGAATGTGGCTCTCTTTTAACCTGGTAACCATGGTAACTACTAAACTCATAACGTGGTCACAAGCAGGTTATGTTCAGAGTTTCAAATTAAATTGTCTGTAAAACGCGCTATTCTTTAACAAATTTTTGTCCTTAGCTTTTAAACTGAGGGAGGACGTTACATTGAAAAATTACTGAGCTGTATGCTCGTAATATCACCGAACGAATCCATGTAATGTAAAAATGTAACAGCAGCACAAACTGTCTGCATCGCGCTGTCATGATGGTAACCTCCGTTTGGTGATGCAGAGTCATTTTTCCCGTTTGCTCCAGATCATATTAACATTTTAAATTGACATTGTATATAATCCACACACTAAAATAATGATGAAGCAACTACAGACACTTTGAATACTTTTTACTGTTATCTGTTTTGTCTCTGTGATTTTGCAGCTCAGATCACTGATTAGAAAATTCATCATCATTTATCACAGCCAATCTTAAATCAGTTACACTCATTTTACGTTGGTTTGGTCAAAAACTTCAGTGATGTCCATGTCTCTGTCATCATAGGACAGTGTCAGACAGACTTAATCATGTTTAAATCTGCTGTATGGAGTTTTATTGTTTAATGTGCGGTTTTCATGTTAGAATAAACGGCAGCATTAAGACCGCATTTAGTCCATCAGTCATTTTCTGACATCATTCTTCTTCTCCTGCTTTATTTGCAGCAACAATGTTGCTTTTGCCGTAATGTATTTTGTATATTTTCCACAGCTCATAATTATAACAACTTGATGATTTTGACTTAAGTAAGGCTCGCGATCGCTTCATTTCATGTGGAAGAAGAGTCAAATGACGCAACAAACGCCCCTTTTATATGAATGCGCACAGAGTCTGAAGACGAAAGCCTGGATTGACAAAGTGAGTTGATAACCACCATCATGATACCCGTTATCTCTGATTGCAGTTTTAGGCTTTGTCATGCAGAGAAAGCCTGGCTGTGTTGAGCTTCCTTCGTAGCACAGCCCCCTGCTTTCCTAAAGAGGCGAGCACCAGGCAGAAGTGGATAGAGTTGCTTTTTCCCGGCCAGCAATGGAAAAATACCTCCGTGTTTGTCTGTCTATGGCACTTCACAGGGGACTGTTTTGTCAACACGGGCCAATACGAAGCTGGGTTAGCCGGTAGCCAAGCTCGGCAGCGCTTGTCAGCCCTTCGGAAGTCCTCGGGAGTGTGACCAATCACAGCGGAGTGGGCTCGGCGGGAGGCGTAAATGGAGGAGGGCCGGGGGGCGGAGTAAAGTACACAGACCGTTTTCGCGGGATGCAGAAAATACAAGGAAGAGATGCAGCGAGAGGCACAGCGTCCTGACGATCTACAAAGGTTTCTGTGCGGGCGATCGTGTGTAGCTGCTCTATAGGAGTCCAAAATCAAATACAAAGGCCCGAAATTGAGTATAATAGGTCCCCTTTAAACACTGGAAAACTCGGAAAGCCTTACCGTTTAAAGAATGGGTAAATATGATGATAAAGACTGCTTCATATGAATGTATGCTTTATAAGTTGAATAATAGAGATGGTACCACAGCGCCAGAATGGGAACCATTTTGGTCCTACATTACTTTTACTGTCAGTCAGTAGGACGACAGCTGATTTCCTTCCCTCTGATATTTATTTTATTTTATTTATTTTTTGTTTGTTTTTCTTTCTAGGAACTTCCACACCTTGTAATATCATTGATACTTTCATTTATGTTTATGTATAAGAGCCCTGTTCTTTAATGTTAAAGAGCACTGTACGATTGTCATGTACCAAGTAAAAACTCAAATAAAAACCTGAATTATAAAAAAAAAGAAAGAAATGAAAATATGAATGAATTACTAAAAAATGGGCCTGGTTTTTCTTAACTGAAACTTACCGCATGATACACAGGAAGGCCAAGGAGAACAGCAGTACACCTTGTGTTTGATGTCATGAAGTTCCTAAGAGGATAAAAATAGTGTAAATTCTGTGACAAATTTATTCATCAAGCCCAATGCCAAACCGTTCCAACCAACTGGCCACTACAGCATCAGAAAATAAGTCCACACGTCTTGTGCTGATTTATCTGGTGCAATCAGAGAAAGAGCATGGACATGCAAAAACGGGGACTATGCAGTGGAGCAATTGTGGAATTAAAGTTCATTTGAACCATCAAATTAAACATTCCAAAAATTTAACCTGTGAAATGCATAATCACCTGCTGGTCGTGCACTTGAATATATCACCCATAGCACGTGAAATCTTGTTTTTGTCTAGTTTTGGAAGCCCTTTGTCTGAATAAGATCATCAGTTGAGGGGTGTGGCAATCAAACTCGGTGTTCAAGGGCAGGTTCTTGTGACCATTAGAACGCTGCATACATACAGCTACATTTCAGAAAAGAAGAAGTACATTAAGTTCTAGGTTTGTGAATCACTAAGATAAATTATTGTTTTATTTAAAAAAGAATAATAAAATCAGAACAGGATTAGAACAGCATTTTCTTATTATGGCTAAATGTTTGTAAAGCAGTATTAGTAATGATTGCAACATAAAAGTCACTACATAAACTCAATATCTCATTGCAAACAAATCTATAAAGTCAAAATAAATAAATTCACAGTAAAACCAATGATTTCAAGATTAATTAAATTAGATAAAACTATGCATAATGTGACATACATTACTGAGAAAGGAAAAACAGGTGAGAGAGATTAACCATATTACCTCAGACTGCATATGAAGAGTGGGCCAGAGGTCCCTGAGCTGTTTCACAGAAAGTTGATTCTGCATGTTGGAGTCACTGGAGTGTGAAGGTGTGGAGTTGTCTTGGTTTCTTGGGCTTCTTGTTTCAGCTCAAGCCATCAACCCAAAGTATCCGTATTTGATGACCAAGGAATGAGACTTAACAATCAAATGTCTTCCTCCAGAATTACTTACTGCTCCTTGAAAACTGGGACTCGTCTGACTCCTGATCATCATCAAAATCGTGGTACTGGCGTCACAGTTCGGTACACAGCATGTGCATGATGAATACAACAAATACATCTGTTTTCTGACCGACTCAGTCACACTATTGTCATTCTGGCAAGTGAAGTAACACTCCAATCCAGCGGGTGGCATTAAATCACCAAAATGCTGTTTGCCAACTGCCATTTAAAACAAAGAACAGCCAAAGAAGGAGGCGCAGCAAAACAAGGACATTGGATGCTTTTTATTCTGTAAATTCATCTCCTCCACTTGCTCCCTCTCCTCACATCTTTGCTCCACCCAGCGAGGTCATGACAGAGATGTGAGGACGGAGGAGACAGAGCTGTGAGATGAAAAATCCTTGGTTCCTTTTTTGGCATTAGTCTGAAGCGGCGTCAGTTACTGATGACGAGCTGATAACAGCTGTATCAGCGGTCAAACTGACTGGTACGAATGTTCACAGAAACAAATCTAAGAAAGATTTCGATACCTGACAGCATTCAGTTAGATCTGTAAATTGAAATGGCTGATTATTGGTAGTATTCTTTCTGATGCTGATTTTAATCATCATTTAATATTCCTTTTTCCATCTTCTAATTAATATAGGCAACTGATCAGTGTTATTTGTTTACTTAGGCTATTTATTGGCTTGCATTATGGTCATCTGCACAGTAATACACACATCACACTTTCCACTTGCTTGTGTCATTATTCACAACATGCAGGTGCAAGTGCTGCAGAAACTTCTGTCAGTCACTGGACTTTGATCTCCCTTTGTGGGTCTTGATGACGCAGGATGAAAATTGCCAAAACTGCCCAATTAAGGGATACACCAGTGTATCCTCGGTCTGAGCACCTCCCAGTAAATTGCACTACTCTCTGCTCAAAGTAAATGAAAAGAAACTAAACTTTATTGATTTGGGGTTTTTCATGTTGTTGTTGTTGCTTTTTCTGCATTTTACTGTGACACGCCTAGTTTTCATACTGAACATTATTCAGCTCTTGCAGTGAGTAAGGTGAACGAAAATTCAGAGTTGCATAATCAATCATTTTATTTCACTGTAATCAAAGACTACATGTAACACAAACTCCAATTTTTTAAGCCCTGATAAGCCCAAGCATTTGAGTTTATTAGTTAGGCAAGTACTAGAGTACTGCTAACTTATTCAGGATTACAGTGTTCCATTCATCCACTCATGGAATTGATAAAAAAAAAAAAAAAAAAAAAGGTCAACCAGTCAAAAAAGCCAGCATTTCTTTTTTTTTGTGTGTGTAATTTTTTTCCATAGCACCTGTTCATCGAGGCACCAAAGAAAAGACATTTGATGAAAGTATCTGTGTATGATGAATTGCACGTCATGTAATGTTAATTTGGTAGATACATTTATGCGTATGGTCTGGGAGTGTCTTGAAGTCAAAACATTCTGGGACAGGGTGTCTCAAAAATTGTCCAATATGACACAAATAAATTTTTATTGTTTGCCATCTCTAATATTAAGGAATGATCATTCATCTGACCCTTAACTCAGAAGCGGTTGTTATCTTTGGCAGCCATGGCTGCTAAAATGTTGGTTGCTGTAAGATAGTTATTTTCTAATAAATAATCAATCCATCAGTTGTACCATTCTTTAAAGTGATAGTTCACCCAAAAAAAATTAAATTTCATTCAATATCTATTGACCCCTTTGCTGATGTGAGGATGAGTGAAGGTCTCCACTCCTGGGGTTTCAGTGGAAAACAGCCAAATCCAGTACAATTGAAGTGACCGGTGACCAGTTTTGAAATTAAAAAAATAAATAAATAAAATAAAATACAACAAAACACAAAAAATGTCTCCATACTGCTTGTGTTGTGTAATCCAAGTGTCTATAAACTGCAACATTAAAATCTGACCCAAAAAGATGCCATTTACGCCATGTTTTTACCCTAAATGTCAACCGTAGCCTCTCAGACCAGAGCCACATGTACACCTGAAACATAAGTCGGGCCTTTCTCAATCTGGAAAGGATTTTGTACACTACACTACAAGGTTTCTGTTGCTCTCGCTCTGTAGTCCATGGCTGCAGCAACAAAATGATGTTCCTCCTCTATGTCGAAGGCCTTGTACATTTTGTTCTTTGTTGAAAGTTTGTGAAGTCAACTGTATGCGTAACAAGTCACTATTTCTGAGCAGATCTCTCTCTGTTGTCTGAGTCACTTCCAGGTAGCATGTAAACAGAGATGTGAAGGTATTGCGAGATCTCATATATCTTGTGTCGTGCAGCTTAGGCGAGAGCTTATGTACCCACTTCAGGCGTGTGCATGTAGCTCTGTTGTGAGAGGTTACAGCTGAGATTTAGGCTAAAAACATTGTGTAAAGGGTGTCTTTTTGGGTCAAATTTTAATGTTGCATCTTACGGACACTTGGATTACACCACACAAAGCAGTATGGAGACATCTTGTGGTTTTTGTTCTTTTTTTTTACATTTTAAAATGTTCACTTCAATTGTACTGGATTTGGCTGCAAGGCTGTTTTCTGCTGAAACCCGGGAGTGTTTTGCGAACTGGAGATCCTCACCCATCCTCACATCAGCACAGGGGTGAGTAGATATTGAGTGAATTTTCATTTTTGGCTGAACTATTGCTTTTTAATAGAGTATGTGCTTATAGAACTGTCCAGAGCAAAGATGAACTATTATAGCCAAAACAATCTTGAGAAGTGGATGGAAGCACTGAGCTCAACAAAGCATATAACAAGTTGAAGGGAGGAAGAAGAGAGATCAGAAAAATTCTTAGTATAAAAACTTGTATCAGTGGCGTACAGTGAGGATTAGATCTGGGACTTCAGCCAAAACTTTGCTAGACACACCAAAAAAAAAAGGATTTTGGTGGAATAAAAGGCAGGCAGCAGGTACCTTGATAGCTGTATTAAAATTTGTATTAAACAGTAGATGACTACCATTTACTCTGTTACTATTGTTTGGTTAAGTTATAATGAAGTTTGTGTTTGATATTAATAGCTGTAATAATCAATAAGGATCATTGATCTCCAGTTATATTATTTCTGTCTACCAACACAGCTCTGTCTGCTGTGCTGTGCTGTTGGAAGAAGTTTTAATAAAGAAGATTCAAGTGTCTGAAAATTGATTTCTAAAAGACTCGGAGATGAGGGCAATTTCAGTAAAATGTGTCAAATATATCCCTACCTGGGAAGCTGGGGGAAATAGGCTATTTCCAAGTAAGTAGAAAAATGAAAAAATATCTTCTCCAAACAAATCCAAATTTCCAGAGCTGTCTTATTTACACACAGGGTCATTTTGGTGAGCAAGGTAGTTGCAGCATTATTCAAGTAGTGTCCAAAATCCTCTATGAAGACAGTCTACTTTATGCAGCTTGTGTGCCCAGCATTTTTTATCACTCTTTAAAAAATGCTGCTTACACAACAATTTCTTGTTTGTTAAAAGTGCATTCATCCATATTAGTCAATTATCACAAAGAATCATCACCAACACGTTTTAACCTTCTTTTAACCATTTGTTCTGATTTTCTAGATGGCAAATTCAGATCTCACTCTCAACATCATCAACCGAGGTTCCAGCAACAGCAGGCAGCTGTTCAGTCTTCAGTGAAAAGGCTGATAAATTCACTGTACAGTACCTACCCAGCACCAAACAGCAGAAAATCTGGTGCAGACCTGAACAGAAATAAAGTGAATATTGATCTTTGTCAGGTGGTCACAAATCTGAATTCAAATGAATGCCTAAGTTTCTCTGTAAATGGGCAACTGTTTGTTCATGTTCACCACTTACAGCTTCACTTACAACTTTAAAGTGGTGATAGGCCAATGTTCTGTTAAAGCTGTAAAGCCTGTTTTCCTTTCCCCTAAAGTGGTCAAAAAATCAATAATTCAATAACATAACAACATCTAAAGAGATCACTTGTGACAGAGCTTCGTCAGAAGTTTCCCCCTGCTTGCAGTCATTGCACTCATTCAGCATAAATATCTCTGTTAATATTCAATTAAAAGTTCTCACTTTTTTTTGAGATATTGGCTTTATATTTAATAGTTCCTGCAACTGCCAATTCACCTGTCTTTGATTTCAGAGCCAACAGTAGACATCATCCATCTAACTGGAGACAGCAATGGGCATGTGCAGTTTGGTCAAGACGCATACAGTCTACCAAAAGATCAGGCATATCCCCAATCACTTCAACTTCCTGTCAAGCAGAGTCCATTGTGAGACCAGACAGAGCTGGGCAGTGAATGATGGCACAGAGATCTGGTCACACCATTCTGCACCTTCAGCACTGGATGTTCCATGAACAGACACTTTACCCACAACATTCTAGTTTGACTTTTTTTTGGGGGGGGGCATTTAGCCTTTATTGGACAAGACACCTGTTGCCATTCACAGTAGGTATTTTTAAGGACTTGTCCCACAATGATACCATTCAGAAATAACACTGAAAGTACTTTCTGATGGCCCTCTGCTTCAGATTGGTATTTGTAAAGTGTTATATCATGACAGAATTTAAGGACAGGCCTTCACACTAAATGCTGAAATGACTTGGGCCTTTCTGTGTGGAGTTTGCATGTTCTCCCCGTGTCTGCGTGGGTTCTCTCCTTGTTCTTCGGCTTCCTCCCGCAGTCCAAAGACATGCATGCTAGGTTAATTGGTGAGTCTAAATTTTCTGTAGGTGTGAGTGTGTCTGTCTCTATGTTGTCTATGGTGTACCCCACCTCTCACCCAATGTCAGCTGGGATAGGCTCCAGCCCCCGCGACCCGATCCAGAATAAGCGGTTACAGAAAATGAATGAATAATCATATCATATGAAATGTCAGACATTTGAAAAAATACTCATCAGATCATATCTGTTTATATTTGTTGTATGTGGATGTAGCATGGATGAAGTCTCATTTTGTTGCCAAACCCTGTTTTGATGAATGATAAAAAAAATTGACATTGATAGCTTTTTGGTAATTTTCTTATGAGATCGCGCCGAAAATAATTAAAATGCAATTTTTGTCATGACAAAGAGACAGAAAAGGCAGGGGAAGACAAATTTCTTCTTGGGACAAGAAACCCAAGTAGGAACTATGAAGTCCTACTTTTGAATCTGAAAATCCTTAATATTAAACTTCTTTACTTCTTTTCTTTTTTTTTCATAGAGATACTGTTTTCTCTTTTTATTTAAGTAAATTTGCGTATTTTAAAATACTGAGCAGGGTCTTTAGACTGACAGTATTTGTTGTTTGATCTTCTAGCTGCCTTGTGTTATATTCATAAATTGTAGCGTTCCCATTTCCGGGGCCCTCTGAATGTAGCATACCGGGTTGACGACAACAGGCAGTAATTAAATCAGGGGACTGACCGACCGACCAGAAACTCTAGGTGGAAAACTCCGCACAATAAAGTGAAGTAAGTTTAAAATTAGTTAAATGATAAATAAGTCTTTGTGCTGGTGATTGGTATATTGTTAGCTAGCTAACATTAATGTAGAGTCATGTCAGCTAGTAACAGTTTGCTATTTGAAGAGAAATTATTTTGACAGTTCAAGGGCAACTGTGGCATTTTAGGCTGGATGGTAGCTAACGTTAGCTAATTTAACCATAACACTAACCCTGCTTAGTAGTTCTCATTATAAGTTGTGCTGAGGATCAACGCTACGTTCCTCTTTTCACACATTATTTCACCCTGTTTGTCAGTGAATCTCAAAGTCAAAGTCTCAAAGTTGAGGCACAGGGAGGGTAAGTGTCCGTGATACCCAGTTAACACCCAGAAATTATGGACAAGGGCATGCCTGATATTAGTGTATGTGGATCCGAAGTGAAGAAAGTGAGGGGACGGAGGTACCGGTGTTACAATTCTCAATTCGAGTAAAGGAGTAATAATGTTGATTTAATGACTCCCTGGATGAAAATGCGTTTTGCAAGAGACTCGGGCTGGTATCAGAACATCCTTGTTTCCTTCTCTTCCTCGTCATGCTACCACTGCTTGCGCTGGTGCCGCACCTGCTTTTAATTTCTGATTAGTTAATTGCATGATTGGCTTAAAAAAGTTAAAAGTTAAAGTACTTATCTCATCTTATATAAATTATGCGCAATGCTGCACAAATATTTTTATTCCTTTGTGAAGGCATAAAAAACAATAACATAACATTGTTCACTTTTATTTCATTTATTATTGTGCAGGAACAAATTGAAAATGAAGTAATAAAATCAGTTCAAATTAAACAGCCCTGACTCACTTAACTCTGCTTTACAGTTAATTCCTGTTCTGTATCACATAAAAGACAAGCTCACATGACAAAACAGAACCAACAAAAAAGACATTCAAATTACTATACTATACTTTACTTTTCTGTATTAATTCAAAAAATTTCATGACGTGATCACAAAGTAAGGATGGGTTTGTCCTTTGCCAGAACTCGTTACATTCGTGCCAAATGTGTCAGTGGGACTAAAGCATCAAGTTATTTCTCTGTGGTTTTTGAATGTTTTTTTTTTTTGTTTAAGTCCAGAGGAATTACTCACCCTATATTATGTTTTTGCCACACAATGTTTTGTGTCACCATGTTTTTGACTATAACACTCACTGTGCATACTTATGTTCCAGGAATTTGCTGCTGCGTGTAAAATACAGAGTGGCAAGTGTGTTATCACCATTAAGGTAAGCTGCTTCCATGTGATGTAGCTTAAGTATGAGTATAAAAATATTGGTTCTTTCTTTGTCAGAACAGGCTATTGGCAACATATACTCAGGCCTAGAATGAGGTCATTTTTAGGAGAAGTCACTTTGGACTATGATGAATTCAAATTTATTGGGGCTTTCTGGCCACATTGTAGGGCACAAAAGTGCACAAACAGTAGGTGGTAATTACACTGTATATAGATGAAACAGTTTTAGCTGATAATTAGCTAGATGAGCTACTGTAAATAACCAACACAAACACCCATTATTAGACTGTAAACCATTAATCAAACCAATGAATAAATGCAGTCAATCAGACAATTTAAAAGCTAATTTTATGTTTCACTAGTATAAAAGTATCAGTTCTTTTTGTTGTGTTGTGTACCTTCAGTAGTGAGTGACAGGTAAACACACAAAGGGCAACCATTTATTGCATACTACAGTTAGAAACTGACAATAATTAGCTGATAATTAACCTGATCAGCCACAAAGTAATTGATACACAAATTATTAAACCATTAACCAACCAACATGATTAGACCAACTGTATGATTAGAATTGTGTCGATTGCAGTGTCCATGGCCAATTCCACTCTATTTAAAGTCTGACCTTTGCAACATCTCAGTGAAAGCCATGTATCTCTCCTCTGAATATCTGGAGCGGTACTCACAAACATTCTAAAAAATGAAAAAAAAAGGAGGAGGGACAGAAATTTTTATCTTGGTGAGGAGGTGTGGTTGACGCTGTTGCTGGGTATGACTTATTCTTTTAAAAGGTGTGATTGGTTGATCCAAAAAATAGGACAGATAGAATTTAGTCTCTATTAGGGCTGAACAATTAATCAAAATTTTGTCACAATTTCAATATGTTCTGCTGCAATTTTCAAATCACAGGATGCACAACATTTTTTAAAGGCAAAATTAAGGTCAAAATACCATTTTAAATAAATATTGTGGTGCTGCAGAGGTGTACTGGCCAATACATCATTCTCTAGTTTAGTGCAGATCCCTGAAAATAACACACCATAATCATTTAAATGTGTTTTTCAACTGAGAATAATGTAAAAAATATCCTTTCCTCCAATATTACAAATCCTATTGCAATAGCAAAATCAATCAAAATAATTGCAACTAGATATTTCTTAAAATTTGTTCAGCCCTAGCCCCTATTAAGACATGGTGTAATTATGAACACTATTTAACCCTCAATAACACCCATGGACATTTTTGTCCTTTTGGATTTTAATTTTTCCATCATTTTGGCTGTGTTAATGCATATTGCATACACTTTGGTCATGTTGTGTATTTTTGTGTTAATTTAGACACTTAAACTTCATATGCTATGATATCTCTAAAATAAACTGTGTAATGAAAATGCTCCCCAATTTACATCCAGAAGATATTTTTGTCCCCTTGACTAGTGGCAAAACTGCGATTTTTGATCCCATTGCCATTGGAGCATAAAAGCATGTTTGGGGTTTTTTTTGGCTCTCATCCTGCAGTCTTCAAAGTTGTTTTTGTATGTCTGCTGTAAACTATACTTGATGTGAATGTGGACTTAGAGAAATTAAATGTGAGCTTTGAGCTTTACTTGTAGTAAAGTTCAAAGTCCCTCAATAATCCACAGTCAAACATTCACTCATTCATCTCATTCATGTAAACAGACAGCTGCATGAAGGACACAGGTGCAAGAAAAACAGAAAAACACAAAGTCTGAGAGTCCATGAGTTTACACACACACAAAGTCTCTCTCTCTCTCTCTCTCTCTCTCTCTCTCTCTCTCTCTCTCTCTCTCTCTCTCTCTCTCTCTCTCTGACTCTCTCTGTGTGTGTAGCTGTTATCAGCGGTCAGTTTGTCTGCTGCGCACATGACGTGACCATCGTGCAGAACTCGTGTGTGACAATGACGGGCACAGAATCAGATATGTGACGCTGACCGGCCGGTCACCGGTCAGGGCAGGTCATGCTGAAAACCGGCTGGTTCTGGTCGATCGGTGCATCCCTAATATGTGCTGTACTTATTAAGGAATGCACAAGGGTTAAGATAATATCTTTTGAATAAATTGTAAGCCATACTGTAAAAGTAGCTTACAAAATATAGCAGTAGCTATTAGGGATGGGCATCAAGACCCGGTTTTACTTTAGAACCAGTTCCAAAATTACGATTACTCCAGAATCATTAAGAATTGAGATTTCCAATTCCGCTATTGATTCCCATGTGCAAATTAAATGCGTCTGAAGTCACAGACTCAAACTTTTCCCGACTTGGTTTTTGTTTTCTCTGCACCTGGGTCCTTCATACACATGTATGCATTACACGGAGTGCACGTGTGATTGATGTTATCGAGTGGCTTTGAACTTACCTACATCAGCATTAAGCTCACATTGTATTTCTGTGGTTCACATCCACATGAAGCAGAGTGAATGCAAACATGCAATGAGGACCACTAACTCATATAGTTTTACCCCTACAAAGATGCACACATGTACACACACTCACGCACACACACCACATAGTGGGTGGGGGAGTTACCCATCACCTGTTCAGGCCCAGATTCTTTAACTTGCTGATGAGCCTGAAGGGCCCTATGGTGTTACACCCTGAACTGTAGTCCACAAACAGCACTCTCACATATGTAATATGATAATTTTCTTTTTTTTCAATAACAGGACAAGCTGTGGCATGTAGCAAGAACAAAGCACAGAAGAGGGGGCTATGCACCAGGGGCTATGCAGTAAGGACTTTAGTGTTGCATATGGGGCATGTGCACTACCAGGTAAGCAACTCGAGAGCCCCAAGATAAGGGATGGGCCTTGACACCCTGTTAACCCACTTAAGAACCAATTCCAAAAGTACAATTCCATCAATGGCTTTACACATATGCGTGTATTTTTGGCCCAAACCTACTGCTACATAGCCTTTCTCTACAATGTTGAACACAAATTGAAGCATTGCCATTACTTCTTAAGCGAATATAAAGAAATGGTAAAATAAAGCAGTGACCTAAAAGTGTAAACAGCATCACAGGTGAGAAACTAAACTTGAATCCACAGTCATTCATTTAGAGGTTAGAAAGTATTGAGAGCCTAAGGTGATAGTTTACCCACAAATTAAATTTCTCCTGATATCTACTCATCCCTGTGCTGATGTGAGGATGGGTGAAGATCTCCAGTTCACAAAACACTCCTGGAGCTTCAGTGGAAAACAGTTTTGCGGCCAAACTTAGTGCAGTTGTAGTGAATGGTGACCAGTTTTAAAATGTAGAAAAAGAACACAAAAAACCCCACAAAATGTCTCCATACTCTTTGTGTGGTGTAACCCAAGTGTCCGTAAGCTGCAACCTTAAAATTTGACCCAAAAAGACGCCATATTTTTAGACTAAATGTCAACTGTAACCTCTCAGACCGGAGTTGCTTGCACATGCCTAAAGTGGGTACACAAGCTCTTGCCCAAGCGGCGCAACATGAGATATACAAGGTCTTGCGATACTTTCATACCTGTGTTTACATGCTACCTGGAAGCAACTCAGACAGAGCGAGATCTTCTCAGAAATAGTTACTTGTTATGCGTACAGTTGACTTTGCAAACTCTCAACCAAGAAGAACATGTCCAAGGACTGATATAGAAGAGGAACATCATTTCTTTGCTGCAGCTACACCACTTGGGCAAGAGCTTGTGTACCTGCTTCAGGTGTGTGCACAGTTCCGGGCTGAGAGGCTACAGATGACATTTAGGCTAAAAAGATGGTGTAAATGGCATGAGTGAAATTTCATTTTTGGGTGAACTATCACTTTAACACACACACTTCTTCAGACCACTGTCTCTGCTCTCCTGCACAGACAGGAGCTCAGTCTGACAACACACGCTAGCTTGAGGGCAAAGATGGGGGTCAGAGATGCTGAGGTCGAGATATATTCCAAGCACAGTGTCTTGGACGAGAGTGATGCAGCGTGGCCCGGTGTGTTTTAGCCTTTAGTGATAATGGCCATAGAATGGTCAGTAAATTTCATAGAATGTTGTCTCCATCTAGATATGGTGTAATTACAAGTGAGTATTAAAGGACAACTTTTCCAGTATTCCAGTATTGAGGGAGGCAGATACAGCTGGCAGCTGCAAAATAAGTACAACAGTATACATTGGACAAATGCAAAGTTGCATTGAAAGTGCTTTTTTTCACCACAGACCTGCTCAGATCGCCAGTTTTATCTCTGTCAACAGCATGCGAAGCGTCTGTCTTACCCTTCACTTGCTCCGGTCTGTGTGTAACAAAATCTCACGGGATCTTTGCTTGTTACTGGAAAAAAACAGAGGAGCCATGACTTGTAAAAGTCAGTTGGTTGTCCCATAGTACAGGTGAGAGTTTACTAGGCCGATTGAAGTGTCATGGCTAAATATTATTATATTATTATATTATTATACCTTTGATTTCAGTGGCTGCCAGTACTTACTTGAGCCCGAGTATACGGATGAGGAGTTTGAGTTCCTACAAAGAAAGAGCGGATGAGGATAGAGAGAGAGGGGCAACGGGCAGACGAGGATGAAGCAGCTGTTGCATGTCTGTGAATCTGTGAAGACTGGTTGTGCTCCTGTGAATGCTGTACTCTATGCCCACAGAGGAAGAATGTCTGTGTTGTAACAAGTGGGACCTGTTGCCCAGTATTTATGGTCTTGATGTGTCCAGGGATGATAGAGAAATTAGTCAACGCTGTGTAACCACTGTGGTGGGAAAATTATTCACCAAACTGGTCACTGTTGTTCCTCTTAGTTATTTCTGATGTTCTGTCAGGCACTAACTGGTTACTCGTCCTTGAACACACAGTTCTCTCTTTGGAAGAACAACTTCTGATAACACAATCACATCCCGACTCTCCCGATAAGCACTTCAGGTCCATCCTGACCCAACCTCCTTCATCTCCTAACCCTGTAAAACAGATTTACATTCTTGACTCATTATCAGTTCCTTTTTCACTTTGAGTGTGACTGTGTACTGATCCTTTGCAAAGCTTGATTAAAACACCAGAAAGACAATCTTGGTCATTGGTGTCTGTCTTAATTTTCAGATTTTCCACCACACCACCTTACAGGATTTCCGCCCTCTGACCAGCAGGGCAGTGCTGGATACCTTCTTTCATGTGCCCAAAATAAATTGGAGGCAACCAAAACCACATCGACCAAATGGTCAACTATCCATTGAGTAAGTATAAATAATATGTCTTCATGCATGTAATATCTGTACCTAGAATTATTTGACAGATGCGCCTTTTCTGTTGCATGCATTAGTTTGCCCTCAGACATTACTAAATCATCTTAACCCTTTCCTTTCGTCCAGCCAGTACAGACTTGCAGCCTATCATGTGGTGCTGGAGTGGGCTGTCAGAGGAGAATGTCTTGTTTATGGTAACAGAAGAGTGCTGCCAAGCTGGATCATCACTGCTATCAGAAGCAAGTACCCATTACCCACTGGCACTTACAGCAGGTTCAAGGAGGCACATGTTCAGAACACATCTACCGATGAATGACTTTTCAATAATTGTACTCTTGACTGCACTGCTTTGCAGTCTACAAACCGTTCCAGTCTTTAGAGACACTAGCAGAGCCTGCATAAATCTTGCACACTGTAAGTATTTACAGTACAAAATCATCCACTCCATATATGCAGGGGCGGACAGTAAGAAAGTACATTTACTTGAGTACTGTACTTTATTTGAGTATTTGTTTTTCTGGAAACAAATATCGTACTCTGGCCCCATGCTGTGTTCCTCACAGAAGGAAACCAAGTACAGTACCCACTCTTAACTGGGATTGATGCAAAAGCAGAAATGCGTCATCCAGGCACTCTGTAACAAGCCCAAGCAAGCACTCCCTCTTTCATTCCAACAAAACTCAGTAATAATGACGGCAGGAGAAAGACAAAATTAAATCTCAAGATGTTGTTAGAATTAGAAAAAGAGAAATAATTTCAGGTAGGCTTTTAATGTTGGATTGTTTTTATTTGGGTGAAAAATACCACACAATTATACTGCCCCTGAAGCCAGAAAGAAATCTCAGTTATATAACAGACTTGGAGAACTTCCTTGGCTTCAATCTGATTTTATGCTGTGATTTTAACAGTTACATCAGAAAAAATGACAGTAGCTGTCCTTTTTGTTTTTGATTGCATTTCTATGCTGAAGTTTTTATAGTGTTTCATCATGGTTCTACAAGTAAGTCAGAGCACCATTGTGGTGGTTTCAGAGAGTTTCAAGGTTCAAACAATAAGCAGTGTATATAGAAATGAACTTTGTAATGTGTACTTTTGGATACTTAAGGTTTTTTTTATCATTCATGTTTTTATTGGAACAATAACAAATAGGCTAAAAGCCAGTCCAGCAAATTGCCATTTTACATTTTAGGTTTATGTACCCCCAGCCCTCAACCTCTTTCCCTATCCCTTCTTGCCCCCTACCCCAGCTCCCCTCTAGCAACCAACAGGATAGATCAGAGCAGTCCTATTTAGACAGAAAGTCTTTCAAGTCAGATATCAGATCCATCCACATTAAAATTGTGTTTGGTCCTGCATCAATAATCCTTGCTGATGGTAGTTCAGGTAAGGAATGTCCAAAAAGCTCCAGAGCCAATTAATATTTGAGATATTGTGAGGAAGTTTCCAGCACTGGACTACAATCTTCTTGGCTGCAGTTAGGCCCGCCAGCCAGATTTTGCGTGCTTTAGCCGTGAGGGAGAGACAGGAATCGTCATTTAGAAGATGTACAGCAGGATGTACAGCATTGGTAATACCACCCCAATTAGTCCTGCCAGTGTATTAACAACTTTTGCCCAGAAATCTAGAATCCCTGCACATTTTCATACAACATGAATAAAGGAGCCAACAGTTCTGTGGGAACAGAAAGAACAGTATGGGTCAGGGGCTAGTCCTATTTGATGCCTAATTCTCGGTTTAAAGGGGAACTATTATGCTTTTCCTCTTTTTTGACCTATAAATGTTGTCACAATGTCGGATACTCATGTTAAACGATTCCAAAGCGTCAGATAATGAGGTTCATGCATTTGGAAGTGAGCCCTGCAAGCTGTTTTGGATGGCTCTGCACGCTGTGTTTTACTGTCTTTTTTAACGATCTAGTAACATTGATGTTAATGCATGCCAGACTTACTTATATGGTCATACCCCGGCATATGCTCTAGGCCTGCCCGCTCCCCCGCTCTGCTTCGGAAGTTACATCGCTGTGCGCTGCTCTGCTGTCTACAACGATTTCACAGTGTTAGCACGTTGAGCAATGGCTCCTAGAAAATGTTTGTTCGGGTGTGAGGGAAAATTACCTTTGTTTAGCTTTCCTAAAGAGGCAAGCACCAGGCAGAAGTGAATAGAGTTGTTTTTTCCCGGCCAGCAAAAGAAAAATACCTCCGTGTTTTTTCTCTGTCTACAGTATGTCACAGGGGACTGTTTTGTCAACATGGGCCAGTATGAAGCTGGATTAGCCGGTAGCCGGGCTCGGCAGCGCTCGCCAGCCCTTCGGAAGTCCTCGGGAGTGCGACAAATCACAGTGGAGTGGGCTCGGCGGGAGGCGTACATGGAGCAGGGCCGGGGGGGTGGAGTATATAATAGGTCCCCTTTAAGGTATGCTCTACGACAAAATTTCAAATGTATATATACTGATGGTTTGGGTTTTAGGAGGCATCAGGAACGTTATTCCAAATTACAACCCATTTCAGTTTTTGTTCCACCTCAGCTATGTCTCTCCCCCAAGCCAAGTAAGATTAATTTGTCATATATATAAGCCACTATTCATCTGGAGCACACTGTATCCAACTTACAATAGGATGTTCTTGTAAGGCTGATTCCCACTGAACTTTATAGGCTTTACAAACTGACCCTAAAAGAGAATGTTTGTCAATATTGTATGGAATTTAAGGATTGTGCTTGCCCCATTAATATCTTGTTGTAATACCTTTATCTTCCCAGGCTTTGTTAGTAAAAGGTTTCCCCCTAGATAAAAGGTGACCATTATTCCATAGTGGGGATGATTTACACCAAACACTTTTAACTTTGAGGAATTTTTCTGCCACTTTAAAGACTTGTAGCATATGAGTTAAAATCGGATGTATTCTCTTCTTGGGCTGGCAGTAGTGATCTTGGGAAAAGTGTACACTGCAGACCCGATGGTCTGCAAGATGCAGTGTCTGGACAGGAATGTTAGCATCAATTTGTAGCACAATTAGCCACAACTTCAGCATCTTTTTTTTTTTTTTTTTTTTTCTTTTGTAATCGATATAGTGAAACTCTCAACTGCACTCAGGGACAACCAACTCCACTCTGACCGGCTCTCAGTCATGGTTCCTTTGTTTTCTTCTGGCAACACACTAAGATCCCATGAGATTTTGTCACACACAGCCTGGAGCAAGTGAAGGTTAAGAGATGTGCTTTGCATTCTGTTAACAGAGTTAACAGAGTTTACACTGGTGATCTGAGCTGGTCTGTGGTGAAAAAAAAGCACTTTCAATGCATGAAGTTTTACAGGAGGCATTTGCCCCCATATATATTGTTGCAACTTGTTTCGCGACTGCTGGCTGCATCTGCATCCCTCAATACTGGACCAATTTCAAAATGAGTTGTCCCCATCAATCATGCACACACATACACATGGGGAAATTGGACCCAGGTTGAAAAATACTGAAGTTATCCTTTAAGAACTGAATACTTTGTAAGCCTAATTGTACTTCCTGTGTCCATGAATGCCATTTTGTGAGCCTGGCAGATGTGGGCATCCAGTGGAAATGAAATCAACTGTATCACCATGTAAGACTGTGAAAGCACTGTAATTGTGTTATCACTCTGCTGATGGAAAGTTGACCAAAGTCTCCCTGTTATGATCACTTTCATTTCTGGCATTGTTGTTATGGAAGATTTATCAGCCTAGTTTTATTTTATCTTGTAAAGTACTTGGTAACATTAAAAAAAGTGGAACATAAAAAAAAGTTGATCATTATTATTGTTACATGAGCACATCTCTCATGAGATCGACCACAAATGTTATCCCCGCACAGTCCAATCCATAGTGTTTTACTAACTCACTGTCTCTCATCAATTCTTTGTCATGTTCTCCTCTGCTTAAGAAACACTTAAGCCTCCTCCCTACTCTGACTGGAATCAAACCAGGGCCGCTGCAGTAAGGATGCAGTTTTTGCATATGGAACATGCGTAATTACAGTTGAGCTAATGAGGAATCCGAACATAATTTAAAATATATCTCCTAACAGTGAGATAAGCTGGTAAAAAGCACTTCATTTTCCACTCAGGGGTTAGAAGCTAGTTTCCACATTACAGACATTAAAAATCATGTCTTATGTATTGAATAACATTACAGCTTGATTTTTTTTGGCTTCAATAACAGGGCAGACTGAAGAATGTGATAGGACAGGTGGCAGAGAGAGAACAGATGACATGCAGCACATGTCCAAGGGCTGGAATGAAACACTCTGCACAAGGAGTCCGCCTTTGCAAATAAGGCATGTGTTCTACCAGGTGAGCGACTGGATCTTGATCTTGAAGAGGGGTCTATGTATCATTCCTCCCAAACTGTATTTAACTTTGATAATTAGGATAAACAAATATACAATATATCATTATATATCGATATATCAAACAAACAAACAAACAAAGAAACAAACAAAAAATAATAACAATGAAAAATCCACTTGCTTTTTTGGTCCATGTCCTCAAATCAGCAATTGGAATAGAAGTTAAACCAAAAGCAGAAATGACTTTATTGTCACTTCAGGCATTGCTTATTCTGTCTCATTTCATTATAGCTAAAGGCACTGCTAAGATTTAACATATATTATTTGTTGGAATTATGAATAAAACTATAGGCTAGATATTTATTTAGATATTCTTTTTTAATTAATGAGTCTAAAAACTTTTCACCAATCCACTTGTGCCACAGACCCCTGTTTGAGAACCACTGCCCCAGAATATCTATACGAATTAAAAAAAAATCCATTCCTCTAAAACTTTGTAGGTGGCAGGAAATGGTAGCTGTATCTGTCTGACCCTTGAATAAAGAATTCTTATTTTTTTTCCTTTACATGGTTGGTATTCTGCAAAAAAGCCAGAGTTTGCAGTGTTTTTATACATTTCTGCCCAGCCTTTCTTTTATAGCACCACAGCATAAGGTGTGTGATGTATGTAATTCCTTGAGCTCATTAAACATATACTCCCTCTTGTGGCATAAAGGGACAACAACTTCTGTCTTAAGATGTGCTGTGCCTCAGGTTATTTATATATTTACTGGGTAAAAATTACAGATTTATCTTTTAGAGAAGAAATGGACACTTCTGTTAATCCTTAAGTAGACATTTCTGTGAAATTAAAGCACATCTAGAGCAGCATTTGCTGAAAATTTCTTCACCGCTTTAAAGTTCTAATCAAATATCAAATCTGTACAATTTTTATGGGCAGTTTCTTTGAAAGTGAAACGTAAATGGTGACTTACAACCACTTACATTTTCTGGTAAATACAATTGTATTTTCTTCCACGGTTTAGACCAACATCATGTTCTAATAATCTAAAATGAAAGACACCAGATTCGACCACCACAACAGAGTTCAAGGTCACTTGCTAGACTCTTCCATTCTGGTGGAACGATTGTCAGAGTCTCTCAGTCAGACTTGACCTTTGCTTCATGGGACTTATTCGTGTTGTTCTCTCATGACTAGATCCTTGCTTGTGTGTTGTATTAGCTCTCGGATGTACGTGACTTTAGATAAAAATGTCTGCTAAATTAAATTGTAAATTGTAAGTTGTGATGAAATAAATCTTTACACAGCGAATACAGCATCATGGTCCAATAAATCCACCACAATATATATATATATATATATATATATATGTATATGTATATATATATATTTCTAGTGGAGCCCCAGTATAAAGTGTTTGCAGGCCAAGATGATGTCTAAATTGAATCCATATTTTAATACTGGAGGACACTATCATAGTATAACAGTCAGTATAACAAGAAATAGAAGAATACAAGGGTGAGTACAGGAAGGCTTTTAGTGATACCGGGTGAACAGAATTTGACTCCAAAATCAACCATGACGGAGGGACCTCAGTATCCCCATATTTGACCCAGTAGTTCAAATTTCATATGTTTGTTGCCCAATAATAGTACAGGAAGTTTGGTAACACCATTCCGCCCTGAGCTTTGGACCTCTGTAAAACTTGTCTACGTAACCTTGGAGACTTCTTATTCCAAACAAAACCGAGAATAAGACTGTCCACTTTATGGAAAAATGAAAGAGGAAGAAATATTGGAATACATTGGAATAACTATAAAAAGTGCGGGAAAACATTCATTTTAATTGCATTGATTCTGGCAGCTACAGAAAGATTTAGTAGGGAGCACCGCTCAAAATCCTGTTTAATTTGTGTGAGCAGCAAGAACTTATATATATGCAACATTCTATATACTGTCTATTTGTCTGAGCCAGGAAAATATAACTCATAGCACATAAATTAAGCACATATGAAGACAAAGAGTTGTTGTCTGTTTATGACACGTTTATGAAATATACCCTTAAGTGTGCCCTTTCTATATTTTAAACCAAAATTAAAAAAAGGTCATTTTTACATCTAAAATACTTGAAAGATTACATTCTAGTTAAAGAATCGATGAATCTGAAATAATTTATATGAAAATTCTTACTACTAGTCCAACACGCATAAACCATTATAAACCAGCATAAGCGAGTATTTTGTTTCGATATGATGTAAATATCTTTAATACATGTGTTTGTAATCTCCAAACATTTACTCTGTGTTTACCTTCATAGTTCAAAAAATAGTATTTTGTCTCTTATAATGTGTCCTGAAAACTGAAGAAACTCAGCCCTTTGCCTTTATATTTATCAAAGTTCATAGATTGCTTAGGATGGTTGGTTAGGATGTAATCTATAAAATTATTTTGGATTTAAAGATGAGCAATTTCACATTTTGGTTTATTATTTATAGGATATATTCCCTACTATGGTATGAAGGGGCAACACTCATGTCTTCATATATGCTATGCCTGAGTTTGATTCTCCTGGCTCTTATTTTGATAGAGCTTATTTCAACTTCCGGGTCAACTGTCTGCCTTTCTGCTGTTTTCAAGTCAACAAGTAAGAAATAAAATTACACCAAAACTGATCCCTTTTTTTAGTATCATTATTTAGATTTTTACTCTTGTTTTTATGTCTGCTGGCAAAAAAAAAAAAGAAAATTAGCTCTCTTTACCCATTTTTGTTTTCTGGTTCAAAGCACTAACTTGAGGGTATACTCCCTCTTGTGGCAAAAACAGGCAATAACTCAGGGTTTCATCTGTTCAATGTGTGAGTATACCTATGAATTGCTGGCTAAAAATTACACATTTATTTTTCAGAGAGGAAACTAGTGCCCAGTGACTGTTTAGCTATCTCTGTTACATCTGAACATAAAACAATAGGTCCCTGAGTAAATGGGACAACACAACCTTCAAATACTATTTCTGTATTTGCTTTTAACTAATATCTTGCCTTTAACTTATAATATTTGTGCCTTTAGTGATGCTTTCCTTCATTGCCTAACTGACACAAGCCATATATATTATATATATTGATATATTGTTTATTTAATGTAATTTCATTGTAGTTGAAGGCAAACACAGAATTAATGTTTGAAGGTTGCAATGTCCTGTTTGCTAAAACGTGTTGTTTTCCATTTTGATATGACTGACAGGAAGACTTGACACAGAAGTTAAAGTAACTTTATGAAAATAAAAAATATATATCAATATAATAAATATTCATTGGATATTGTTTAAAGGCAAATACAACATTAATATTTGAAGGTTGTAATGTCCTAAAGCAGTAGTTCCCCCAAAAATGAAAATTCACTGAGTGAAGATCTCCAGTTCACAAAACACTCCCGGGGTTTCTGTGGAAAACAGTGTTGCAGCCAAATCCAGTACAATTGAAGTGAACAGTGACCAATTTTAAAATGTTAAAAGAATACACACAAAAACCCCCACAAAATGTCTCATACTGCTCATGTGGTGTAATCCAAGTGTCCGTAAGTTGCGACATTAAAATTTGACCCAAAAAGACGCCATTTACACCATGTTTTTAGCCTAAATGTCAAGTGTAGCCTCTCAGACTGTAGCTGCTTGCACAGAGATAACTGAACAGTCAGATTCCTCCTTGAAAAATAAATATGTAATTTTTAACCAGTAATTCATAGGTATACTCACACAATGTACAGATGAAACCCCAAATTGTTGCCTATTTATGCCACAAGAGGGAGTATACCCTCAAGTTAGTGCTTTTAAGCCAGCAAAGAAAAATTGGTCAAGGGAGCTAATTTTCTATTTTTACTGGCAGAAATAAAAACGAGAGAAATCCAAATAATTATTGTAAATTATACTGGTGTTATCTTATTTCTTACTTGTTGACTTGAAAACCGTTGAAAGGCAGACATCTGACCTGGAAGTTAAATTAGTTCTATCAAAATAAGAGCCAGGAGAATCGAGCTTATGAGCTTATGAAGAGAAGAGTGTTGCCCCTCAATAAAAATTTTCAGGTTAAGTATAATTATGATTCACTCTGGTAATTATTTTGATATTTGAGATCCTATTTCTTTCTGTTACAAATTTTATCTTTTCAGATTCGAATATTATTTTTTATAGTTTCAAATCTTTTTTTCACTTTCGGATCTTTCTGTTTCAGTTTCAGATCTTTTCTTTTCAGTTTCAGAATTTGGTATGTACTCCTTACAGCAGTGGTTCCCAACCTTGGGTCAGGACCTCAAAATGGGTTTGACAGATACTTAAATAAATAATTGCTAAATTAAAATTAAATTAATCTTTATAATGTTAAAAACACAACCTCAGCCGCTCAATTAAATATGGTGGGTTAAGAGAGAGCATTATAATATATGTTTTAACCATATATTGCCGATATTTGATCACGAGCCAAAGAAGCCTGGGAACCACTGCTGTAAGGAGTACGATTCACAAACACTAGCTGATAGCATCAGGCCTAGGGGTGTGAATCTCACTGACTGAGACAATTCGATACGTATCTCAATACATGTTCAACAATACGATATATTTTATAAATCTTTAAGCGGCCAACGATTCGGTTCGAAACGATTCAATTCTGATACAATACGATACAATACGATACGACGCAATACAAGACAATGCAATGTGTCAGTCTTTACATTTTGATTCAATTAATGCTATGTTTGTAGAGTGCTGTTAGTTGCCAAAAAATCCTGATAGTTTTACTAAATATAGTAACAGTAGAGACAGAGAGGGAGACTTTACAGTGATGTTTATATCTTATTATGAGTCTCATGTGTAAATGAGATAAATGAGAAACATTTTTCACTTTTATTTCATTTATTATTTGCAGGAAAAGATTAGAAATAATGTAATAAAATCAGTTAGAATTAAACAGCTCTGACTCACTTAAAACTGGTTTACAGCTAATTCCTGTTCTGCATCACATAAAAGACAAAATCATATAACAAAACGGAGCAAACAAAAGATCCACTACCCCAGAAATTACTACGTACTTTGTTGTATCAATTCAAAGATTTCATGAGATGATCACAAAGTAACGATGGGATTGTCCTTTGCCAGTGGTTATTTCTCTGTGTTTTTTGAATGTTTTTTTTTTTTTTTTTATTCCAGAGGAATTATACAATTGCTTGTCCTATATTATGTTTTTGGCATGCAGTGTTTTGTGTCACCATGTTTTTCACTTTAACACTCAGTGTGTATACTGGTGTTACAAGACTTTGCTGCTGGGTGTAAAATACAGAGTGGCAAGTGCGTTATCACTATTAAGGTAAGCTGCTTCCATGTGGTATAGCGTAATAGGAGTATGACTATAAAAGTATTGGTTCTTTCTTTGTCAGACCTGGGCCCCGTTTCCCAGAGCCTTCGTAGCGCTACGTGCATCGTAAGTTGTATTTCAAGGTCTCCCTTAAGGTTGTCCCAACTCTGGGAAACAGCCCGTAACCTTAAACCATTAATCAAACCACTAAATAAATGCAGTCAATCAGACAACGTAAAAACTCATTTTATATTTCACTATTATAAAAATATCGGGTTTTTATTGTGTTGTGTACTTTCAGTAGTGAGTGACAGGTAAACACACACAAAGGGCAACCATTTATTGCATACTGCAGTTAGAAACTGACAATAATTAGCTGATAATTAACCTGATCAGCCACAAAGTAATTGATACACAAATTATTAAACCATTAACCAACCAACATTATTAGACCAACTGTATGATTAGAATTGTATAGATTGCAGTGTCCATGGCCAATTCCATTCTATTTAAAGTCTGACCTTTGCTAATTCAAATTTTCTTTCTTTGTAAGACCTGTAATCGGCAGTATACAAAAACATTTTTGGAAAATTGAATTGTACATTCATAATAAATCACTGGCAATGAAATCTTTTACATTTTCTTCAAAAGTGCTCCGGGTCACTCTTAGCCTCAGTCTTATCAAGTTTATATACCAGAGGAACCGCAATCTCTTGTGATGGTAGGCAGATGTAAACAAAACAGAGGCTGACTTCATGCAACAGTTTGCTGTAGTAATGCTTAGCAGTGAGAAAAAAAAAACAAAAGAAGAAACCTGAAGAAGTCTGGATGATGTTTGGGGATGTTTGCTGATATAAACATCCAGAGTTGCAAAGTCGGACAGATGAATGTAAAACTGTGACAGAATAAGCTGATATGTATTCACTCGACTGGAGAAATGTGCCCACATTAAGAACTTACACGGACATAAATCTGCAAGCCAAACTGCTGCTGCTAGCATTACTAACATTAGCCACATTGTGTGTCAGGCTGGCAGCTAACATTAGCTCTGGG
>NW_028146686.1:0-55562 GCF_056507025.1 Lutjanus erythropterus | reverse complement strand
AAAGGAAATAATAATGACCCAATGAACTGTGGTCTCTCTCTTGCCCAACCTTGTCAGTTTTTGGTGAGGGATTACAGGATTATACAGTGATTTGTATTGCAGCAGAGGGACACCTGCTACCTTTCTCTTTGTGCTTTCATCATAGTCTTGACGGCACAAAGTCCCATGCTAACCCATTAGAATATCTTTCTTTTTCTGCTGTTGTTTTATTAAATGAATGAGAGTTCATGGGGAAACTGCAAAGTGGGTCAGGGTGAATATGCGGTGCAGAGAGTGGGGGAGGGAAAGCCAGAGCAAGGGGAGAAGAATGGGGAAAGCGAGAGGGCACTAAACTCTGAGGCAATAATTAAGTGGAATATGGAGCGCGCCCTCGAGGGTACATCCGAATCAGCACTTTGCATTTTGATGGAATGTGAGACAGTGTGGAAGCTACTTTATTAATGAGTTTATTTATGTGTGGGTGGATGGCATTCGCCCTGACTCTGCGACACGCTTGGCCGGACTCTCCCTCATACTTGCAAATTGCTGGCAGGGGGCAAACAAAGGTGACTTGAGGTCGCATCTACTCAGTGTACTACAAGCTGTGGAGACCAACCATGTAATGATGGTCTTATTTACATAATGTCCCCTCAATGCTCCCAATCATATGGATTTGTATGGGTTCATTAAAGTTAGACCGATATGGGTTTTTGAATCAAATACAGACATCTTTGGGTGATTTGAGTTACTGATAGCTTGGACAGCATGTCAGTGTTGTATGTAAATTCAGTTTCAAGTGCTTGAACAAACATAATACTTTTACAGAAAATCAGGATATCAGTAACACGTGTTAATTGGCTCTAATTTAAAATTTTGCATTCAGATTAATTTGGTTTAAGAGCTTACTGTAACCACCCAGTGTTGTATTTAATTATACGACCATTACTATTACTGCACATATTTGAAAATTGTTTTTGGACAGGAATGATCATTCTTTCTTTAAAAGGGTTTCTTAATTGTCATACTATAATGGTCTCCAGTGAAAGCTATTGGAAAACTCATTTAATGAAAATTGAAGTTCCGGTTTTATAAGAGTGGTACTTTGCTTTTCTCACCTCCTCCTTTCAAGTTCACGGGTTTGGACGCCTCTTAATGAAGGCTGTGTCCGAGCCACCGGCAAGCCTCCCCAGAGAAATGTATTTGTGGTGAAGTTTACGAGGGCACTGGTCATAAAGATTTAAGATGGAGCTTTTAAAGCTGTTTGCAACATAAGCACATGTATTGAGTTGGAGGGGGGAATATTGAGTGCTGCGTCAATATGGATTGTGCATGATGGCCTTAGACACATTCAGTCTCTCTCCCTCTTTCTTTTTCTCTTCTTGTAGGTAATATCTCCCCTTTCCATTCACTCACCATCACAGTCAAATGAAACATGATGGTTGTCAGTCATTTGAGCTTGTGAGAGAATAGCTGGGGTTGTGGTTGGCCTGAGTCATTTACTCTTGGTCATATGGACATGTATCCCACAAAAACACATTAACCCCCCCCCCCCCCCCCCCTTCATTTCACACACATGATTATGTGTGAAATGGTTTACCACACTTGAGCATGAAATGACCAACACCATGTGAGAATACTCACAAGGGATTTGACATTTGATTGGCCTGTGGCTCACCACCTGTCCCCAGATGAATATTCATGGGTCTAATCTCCAATGACAACAAACACAACCAAACAAACAAATGGGAATTCATTTGGGAACCTGTGTGGAGATGACAAAAGGTCAGAAGAAGGTGCATTGGGCTGTGTTGAAATCTTTACTCTTTTTAAGAGGTTCATGATTAGGCAGAATCAATAAGCTCCTGGCTAGTTGTTGCTGCCATTAGTACTTGAACATTATTTATTTACATCTTCTAAGCTAATAGGCATTTTTAATTTGCATATTGAAAAAATACATTAACATAGCAGGGACTCAAGTAATGGTTGATAGGTTGAGAGGCTTGGAAGTATGGACTCACTTTAATCATGTAAGTGTGACTGACAGAGTTAAGTATTCCTTTTAAAATGTCATATGAACGCATACACTGAGCTGAAACAAATGTAGTAAATGCCTCTTTTTAGGAGCCAACAGAAGATTGACTAAACTGATCATTAAAGATCTGAGTCAGCTTGCTGCACCACCAGCACTAATGTTTGCAGGAGTGGCTTTAGTGGAGTGACTTCACAGGGAAGGAGATGTTAGAAAACTGACAGATCTCAGTGATGCCCTCTCAGGAGAGCAGTATGTTGAGTGTCTTGATGTCCTCCAGGATGTCAATATCATGCCATGTTGGACTGAAGTGCTTAGTCCTCTGATCAGAGGAGGAAACATGAAGTAACAGTCCCTGTTTAGTTATCTCCACCATGGCTTGATCCATGGTTTTGATCCACATCTTGCTTGGGCACTCAGCTTTAAGCTTGTGTTCCGGTGGCTTGAGCTCCTTTGAGGTCTTGGCAAGCTCCCACTGCTGCCTCCCACCGTGGCTGAAGCAGCCCACTAGCTTTTTGCATAAACTCACGGCACGGTCAACTCCTGGATTTTTCATTGTGTTACCAAACACAGCAGCCCCTTTTGTTTCTGACACTGTGCCTTAGAGGTTTTGATTCAACTCACTTTGTAGGCTGTAGTTAGTGATGGTGTTTTGTTCAAACCAAAAATGAGTCAGACATAAAGTAACACCTCTGACATTGGGCATTATGAGCTTGAAAAAGGTATTGGATTAATGATTATATGATTACTTGTTGATTGGCAGTGCACCAACAACAAAAAACATATCACGCCCTCAAAAATATGACCGCCAATAATCACAGAGAATATTGAAAAACGGAGTGGGACAGATGCCTGTGTTAACACCATGTGCTGCAAAAAGATGGCATAAGTAGCTTGACAATGGTGTGAAAAAGAACATACATTAGCAAAGAGATCGGAAGGAGCTGTGTGCAATTAAAGAGAACATGTATACAGTTAATCATTGGTAAAGCTTTTTATCTATTAAGAGCAGCAAGGTCATTTACCACAGGCATATTACCTGAGCTTATTGGTTTCCTTTTGGAGTAATGCTTGTTATGATGGGTCCAACTTGAAAGAGCCGATAGTCTAAGTAAAATACTCTTTGAAATGGTGGTGATCATTCATGCACAACTGCATGGAGCAAGCCTATTTCCCCTGCCAACAACCAAAAAAATGCAAAAATATTGGTTTGGTTGCGAACCTCATCTATCCTTGGAGCAATGAATTGCTGTTGAGATCTGTCAAAGCGCTGCGCTAAAAAGAGAAAACATTTTGAGGTTTGGGTATGTGGAAAGACCACCAATGCAAGTTCCAACGCCCACAACAACTTTTCACTGTCTTCCCAGGTCTTTTTTAATATGAGGTTTGATCATGTACACACACACACACACACACACACACACACACACACACACACACACACACACACACACACACACACATATACTGGCCAGACCACCCATATGTTAATCACTTTTGTCCAAAGCAGTGATTATTTTTTCCTCCTGTTTGTCCACCAGGAAGATAACCTTTACATTTATTGGTCAACGGCCTTGCTGCCTCTGGCATTGTCCCTGGCTTTAATTAAAGCTGTAATTGTGCAGACAGACTCTTCTCTCATTATATCCAATCTTTTCTTTCAACCTGCTCATTGTTCCCTGTTCAATTAACTGAACTCACTGTTGTGGAGGCAGCGTGTTTGGTAAACCAATGAGTGGCGTAAATTAAGTTAGATGTGTGAACTTGATGATTTTCGCTCTGAGCATGTTGACCTTCAGTGGTGGTCTTCTGGCATGTTTGGAAACAGGGTTAGACATGGAACTTGAAAATTATTTTTACAATTGGGGATGATTGTTTTCATTACAGATTATTTAGGGTCCAGTTTTAGATTCATTTTTAATTTATTGAATGTCAGACTCCAATCTTCAGATTGCTTGTTTTGTATGATCAACATTAAAAAATCCAAAGGTATTTATTTTATAATGAGAGAAGGGGGGAAATCTGATATTTATGGAGCTGTAAACCAGCTGTTTGGCATTTTTGCTGAGCAATTCAATGACAGTTATTAGAATTGTGGTGATTCATTTTCTGTACACTAGTGATTTAATCAACCAGTAATTTCAGCACTTCAACGATATATGCTGAAACCTCTGTGCTATATCTTCCTGATTCATTTTGTTGTTTTTTTTAAAGTAAATGAAGAGTGGCTCTGTTGTGTTCATGATGGGCGTTGGTGAAGCAGGCTCTTGTGGTGTGTGTGTGTGTGTGTGTGTGTGTGTGTGTGTGTGTGTGTGTGTGTGTGTGTGTGTGTGTGTGTGTGGCCCTTGTCAAGGTCAGTTTTTTCTCAGCAGTTGCTGTACTGGGTTTCCCAGGGTGGACAGTCTGAATGCCACATGCTGGTTGCAGCCTGTATCCTGCTGCTTTCAAAGTTGCACTGTTCAACATACTCCAGAAGCCTCTGATTTGTTAGTGATAGAGTGTGCTGCTCTATCTGCCAAATCCTGTTTTTTTTTTCCTCTTTTTGTACTGCAGGCTCACATGGCGAGAAATTGTAAATAGCTGGAAAATACAACCACTGTTGGAGATAGAAGGGACCTCTGCACCTAGATGTCCCCTGACAGTCCCTAAATACACTGCCTTTATGTCATTGTTATTGAGGTGGATTTAGCACTGCAGGATTTGATGTAGAGCAAATTCTCTAGTGTTAGCATTGTCTAATTGATTGGCTTCTCTGAAGGGGTAGGAGGGTAGAGGAGTGATCAGGGGTTAAACTGAGATTTGGTGATAACAGTTAGGTCTGAGCATAGAAGTGTGTGTGTGTGTGTGTGTGTGGTTGTGTGTGGTTGTGTGTGGTTGTGTGTGGTTGTGTGTGGTTGTGTGTTCAGGTAAAGGTGACCCCTGAATGGACAAGAGATGGAATGGAAACTTAAGATCAGTATCTACAAACTTATCTCTGCTTGGTCCTTACACATCAGATTGACAGCAGAAGCCACACAAGGGTGTGTATGTGTGTATTCATTAATAGGGACCAACATTTTATTTTGTTTATGTATTTGACCTAGTATAAATTAGTGCTCAGCTTCCAAAAATATCATCATGTGTACAACAAAGGAAGCTAAGGTTTTATTCCTTTTCTTATTCATTGGAGATAGCTTTTTTATTTAAAGTTGTTGATAGCCATTTCCAGCAACAGCTTTTAGGTCAAAAGAACAACTGTCGCATACATATTTGTAATTGGGTTATGGCTTGAAAAAACATCAACAATAACACTTGTTTTTTAATTAAACCACAGCCCAGATGTCTGCTATACCCAGTGGAAAGAGAAAACCATAGCCTCCTCCACAAATCTTTTGTGCAGTCAGGTATTGTGCCAGTCTGTCACAATTAAGTGCTGAAAACGAGGTGAAAATGCCTTAATTATGTTCCTTAGAAGCCCCCGCGCCATTAAAGCCAAACACAAACCCCTTTTGTTGTTGGGCAATTACATTGCTTCTTCACTTATGCTCCCTTCTCTTTGTCTGACGTCCATTTTCTGGAATGGCCTCCATAAATGCGTCTTAGATATGACCAGAAAATGGAATAGATATGAGGAACTGAGAGATTGCTGAAGAAAGGAAAAGCAGAGTGAAAGAAGTCAGGCGGAGCAATGGAGAAAAGGATTATTGAATATTGTGCTATTGTTAGTCATGGACGTCAGAGTGCATGTGTGCGTAATCCAGTTGGAAAGCAAGGGACACACAGAACCATGCTAACTGTTATTGACTTCAGGCTGTAGGATTAATGCTGCACTCTCTGATTATTGCCCACTCACCTCCGCTAGAAACAACCTTGTATTCACGAACATTATGGTTAGAAAATCATAGCTCTACCCTAGGGCTGCAACTAATGATCATTTTTATGATCAACCTCTCCGTCTATTATTTTCACGATTAATTGATTAATTGTTCAGTCTGTAAACTGTCAAACAGTTTTGAAAAATACGCACAACAATTTTTCCAGAGGCCAAACTGATGTCCTCAAATTACTTGTTTGTCCAACTAACAGTCTAAACCCAAACCAAAGACTCTTCATTTACAGCCAAAAATGACAGAGGCAGAAATCCTTACATTTGAAAAGCTGGAAAGAGGAAATGTTTGACATTTCTCTTGAAAAATCACTGAAACATTTATCGAAATAGTTGCCAACTAATTTTCTTTTGATTGAATAATCAATTAATTATCATCGTGGTTATACTCTTCCCTTTGTCCTCATTAGTCATAGGTGATAAATGCATTAATTCAGTCTGAAACATATACAACTGTATGTTCTAAAGATGCAAGGGTGCAAAATGCTCACACTGTCACAGATGTAGACACATACTGTCCCTACAGTTTAAGATCAGCATTGCCCTTGGCGGATGTCTCTTCTGTGTAACTGGCACACTCTGAGGCCAAAGGTTAATGAAAGATTTGCAGGTACAAGCACTGACCCTGATGTCCAAAGGCACTGCTCTCTGCACTGGAAAAATGCATATTGTTAATTTTAGTATGCATTATTCTTCAGGTCAGACAGGCTATACATAGCTTTATGGCCTAGCTTTGTGGCCTGCAGTCAAGGCACTTTACCTCGTTAAAAGATCCTGTTTAATAATTAATCGAGTCCATCAGCTTCAAAGGCAGTGATCAATCGATTGAGCGACTCCCTCACCCCCATTTGTGAGGAAGCTGCAGCTTCCATGAAATTGTGTTTCCCTCCTTCACTAATGATTTATTCTCAGTGCTTCTAACCAAACATGCTAAGACTGAGAAGTCAAACGGCAGTTATGCTGAAATGTGGTGTCTGCCCTCATATCATCCTTGATCATCCCATTTCAAAGGAATAGTGCTTGTACTGTGTTTTTTAATGAAAGCTGATTTGCACAGATCTATCAAAGACAGATGGAGGCTAGTTAGGTAAGACTGACTGCTATTCTAGAAAGGTCATCTGCTGATAGCGGTAAGGGAGAGAAGAGAAGATGATGGTGATGACGGCTAAGGAAGAGGGCCCCTAAGGACTGTAGCTTTGCTGTCAGATCTGACCCTTGCCTCAGGGTCAATATTGGTGGCATATATCTCTGCCTCTGGGTCTCCTCGGCAATGCAAACTGAACAGTACCCATATTTTTTCACCCAGTTGGAGCTGGCATCGTTAATCATCCGCATCTCCTTTTCCTGCCTTAGCTCCTCTTGGTGCCCCAGGCTTCTCTCTTCCATTTTTATTCTCTTTCAGTCCTTCACCTCCTCGTCTGCCCTCTATGCCTTCATCTCCTAACTATAGACTTACTTTTATTTCACATCAACTATGCCATCCTGCACAGTGTGGTCAGTGTGCAAGTCTGACTGGTCTTTGGTAAATTTCTCATTGAATAATTTATGACTGTATAGACGATTAAAGGACTAGTGTGCAAGCTTTAGGTGGATCTATTGGTAAAATATGTCAGAATTGGAATATAGTCATTAGTATATTTTCATTAAAGTGTAATCACCTTAAAATAAGAATCGTATTTTCCTTAACCTTTAACATAGAAACATAAGACAGTGGAATTTGGATTTGTATGCTGGTTGGTGACAGGGAACTATATCTGATAAGTGAATTATGTCTCCATCTGCCTCTGATACCAATATTGGATTGGATAAGTCCTGTCTATACTTGACACACATCCATTTATGTGTCAAGTAAGTCAGCCTCATTGTGTCTCTTCACTGCGCTTCAGTGTTGCATTCAAATGCAAAACATGAACTCTGTACGTGCCTCAAAGTACGCCATTAAAAAGGAAGCAGGATTTTGTGTCGATTTCGACAAGGTGTAACCATCTGCTGTAAAGTGAATTGAGCAGCTGGAAGGTGCTAAGGATTTCCAAGTTTTGTGTATCCACCGGGGCAGTTGCATTGTGAAAATAATTCTTCTTTCACTATTTCTGCCCGCTTTGAAGAAAAATTTATGGAGTGTTTATCACAAAGACATTGCTAATTACTTTGTGTCAAACATCCAATAAAAGAATCACCATTTTCGTGTTCTTCTAAAACCGCTGCCACAACATTAATGAGGCCATAACTGTCATCAGTAAACCAGGGTCATCTGTTTTGTCTTTTGCCCTCCAAATCCCTGAAGTGGGGCAGCATCTTATCCTAGCTATCACCTTGGGAAATTTAAAAAGTAGATTTTTCCATTGTGTTGAAAAAGTCAATTAGTTTTATGCCATCATATCTCAGTGGTATTGTATCACCTCTTTTAGCACTGTTCCTCTAGTATAGCTCTGTTAAAATGTTTGTTCAAACATCCCAAAGTAACCCATATAGACTTAACAGCATAATTTGTGAAATTTGCAAAGTACTGCAAAATTAATATTAGCATTTGCGTAACATTTGAGTTAATATGCAGAAAAGTCATGCTTTCTGTAAATAGTTTTAATGACATTCTTAAGAAATAATGGAATTCAGATTGCATGCTGATAATTTCATAATATGCCAAAGATTATTTCTCTCCAGATTATATCGTTGCTTTGCATAATGAGCCATCATGAATTATGAAGCAAGAACATTATGGCTTGATTTAAAACTGCAAATCTTTAATCCTAAATACACTGTTCACAAGAGTATACATGATTTTTGCATGCATTTCTGCATTTTGGTCTTAAAGTTGTTTTTTGGCAGCACCTCTTAATCTGTGATTTCATTGTCAGTCTGCGCTTTCACTCTCCAAGGTTAAGATCTCTTTCAGAGAATCAGGTTGACAAACAACTATACATCCATACAGAGAGCGAGGAGTGATCGTGTGTGCCAGAGAGGAACAAGAATGAAAAGAAACAATGAGTGTGAGTGGGAGAGAGTACATGCACAAACTTCTGGAAGGCAGAACTCTTCCTCACCTCACCTAAATCAGCATAGCCTCCTTTACTACACAGTGGATGGAAGTGAGCTGTGTTCCCTCAGAATGCCTTTGGTCTTCCTCTACTTGCAATTCCCAGTAAGGCTTTGGGGCCATCCCAGCTACAGGGCATCTCTATCCAAAATCTGAAATTTCATTGGCAGAAACTCTGCTTTTTTACTCCGTAATTCTTAAGTGAATTATTTTCCTCCAGTAGGCCACAACAGAATCAGCAGCCGAAAACATGCTTTGGGCTATTCTCACATACAGTTAGGGTACCAGACATAGTAGCAGTAGTTTGACCTTCTATATCAGGGGTATTCAATTAAAATTCAAAGAGGTCCAGTTAGAGAAAACTTCATAAAGCAAAGGTCCGGAACATCATAATGTCTAACTTTCTCGAGTGGGCCGAACCACTAAAATTTAAGTATAATCTATCGATTATTCTGCCGATTAATCGAGTAATCAGATAAGAAATATTGCGTGTTCTGCATTTTTTTTCTATTACATTACTTTTGATTTATTTACCATTTATTTACCATTTATTGGAAGATATTTTGTATATTACCATTTAACAATGGTAATATACAAAAGAAAAGATAAGACAGGTCTATTAAATGAACAACTATAAATTGCTAAAGTAAAAATACTCAGTAAAGTAACTTTACTTTTACTGTAGATTTACTTTTACTGTTTTCACTTTACTTTCTACTTTTTTTTCAAGTACAAAGGTAAAAGTAAAGGTAGTACTATTTGAAAAATCCACAAACAGAAGATGTTACTAACTCTTTTATCTGAAACAGTCACCAGAATGTTTTGTTAACATGTTAAAATCACAAAATTTTTCTTCTGGAGCAGGACAGACGCTCCCAGACCCCCAGAGGACAGGGGACAGAGGACAGGGGACTGGTTTACCAACATGCCACCTTTTTCTCCTCTTATGAGTTTGCACGTCTGTATTTAGTAATAAAAAAAAAACGATAAGAATACCATTAAAGTACAACAACAGCAATAAAAATGTTGATTTTTCAAAAAAAGGAAACAATAACATGCAAAATATTTAAATTGTAATTAAGTAAAAACACTAATACCACAATGTAAAAATACCTACATAAAGAATGTGAGTATTTTTCCATCACAGCAGGTCAGTGATCAGTGTTTCAGTGACTCTCTGTGGATCAGTGAATAGTGTTTTATTTATGGCGGCCCGCCACATTAAAAACATCAACACCACGACATGTTTTTTTTAATTTTTGGAGCTGCGCACCTTTTTCAGTCGTGTCTAGAAGGTAACTCTTTATTTGCACAACTCTTGCGAGATTTGTGTTCGTTATTTCTACTAAAATAATCAAACTCGCGCGATCTTTCGCGGGTCTAGGGTTCCCTTCTAGACACGACCCTCTCTGTCTGTCAAACTACAGACAGCAAACTGTCTGTAAACACCACGATGTTACACTCTGCAGTGTTTCACACAAAGACTTTATTTGTGTGGACACCCAGGTTTGGTTTGTCACCAATTTTGGCGTTTTAATTTTTTAATCAGTCCGAGAGGACGACGGTATCAGTGATTGATTGGTGATCAATCTGCCCTCCTCTCCTCCCTCACCTGTTCACTCTGCTGTGAGAAAATATGAAAGTTTCTCACAGAGAAACACAGACTCTCCTGTTTTACGTATAGGCCTCTTTATACAGTTGTTTAATTTTATAAGTGCATCTGGTTAGTGTCGATGTCGTTAACCATCACGTTAGTTTCTGTTGTAATAAACTCCGTCATTAACAACAGTCTCCTCCACACGCAGCTTCTCTGCAGTTGGTCTGTGTTTTTCCTGATCAGATAAACCAGCAGCGGAAAGACTAGAAAAGTTGCGCCAGTTAAAATAGAAGCGTCCCGTCAAAATTTAAAATCTCTTAATATTTATTGGTTATACGTCCGGGTCTGTATAGGACGGCGTGTGGGTCCGGACTCGGACCGCAGTCCGCCATTTGGGGACCCCTGTTCTATATAAAAACTCTTCTGCTGTTTAAAACCAAAACCTCCAGATATTGTGTATATTCCAAAACTGTTTTATGTGTCTGGTCCTGGGGCTCATGGGGTTCATTGGAGTCATGTTAATTGTAAGAGTTGGGGACTTGATTCCCTCTGGTGCCACATAATGATTAAAATGTATGCATTTGTCTCAAAGGAGAAGCCCTCTGTAGCTAGGAAACACCTAATTTGTTAAATTAGATCTAATTTAGTAAAGTCAAACAGGCACCATTTTCCTTTAATATTTATTTGTATTATTCAGCCAAAGTGTGACATGAAGCCTTCTGAAAAATACCATAGAGTAGGCATCGCACCTCTAAGCAATCCACACTGATTAATGACCAGTTCATAGGTTTTAGACAGTTAACATGGTAGCAACATACTCATACATCCAGCTATTGTTGCATATTGGTGAGCTCATTAATGGTCTGATGAACTTCCACTATAATGAATGGCATGCTCAGAAAAACAAAAAACAAACCAAAAAAAGAAATGAACTGCAGAGCAGACTGTAATATGGCTCTCTCTTTTCCATTTACACTTCTCCATATAAGGTTTTCGAGCTACCTCCAATCTGTCTGACATACAAAGCAAAGCTTCATGTGGGTCTTCATTTCCAGCTCCTGTATGACCATGACATTTGTCATTTCCTAGCTAAAGGAACAGACATTGATCCGTGTCGAGCTGGTTGTCCACTCCTTTTAGCTTAACAGCCTCTGGCTCTTTGTAATGCCTCAGTGTCCTACAGGTGTCATTGGACCCCATTACTGAAGACAGGCTTGATTGGCTATGCAAGACACCTCAGCTTATTAGAGGCAATGGAACCGGTGAGATTCTCATTTTCACGGCTTCCCTTATTCGCATATTGGCCACAGATTTCTCTGATGTGCTGCTGTTTGAATGGCAGGATAAAAGTGACAGGAAATTTCTGATGGATGAATTTCTGAATGGCAATGCACTGCCTATAATTGAACTAAGGAATTCAATGTTTGCCTTGCATGTGTGCACAGTAGCTGTTGTCTACATATATACTGCTATTCAGACAAAATATCAGGATTATTACATTATATTTTATTAAATACAGTCAATAGGTTAGGTGCAGATTATAATTTGACTGTTGAACTGAATACCTCATTTTATAATGAAACTTGCTCTATATTTACCTTTGCACTGTCACATTAAAAAATGTCTTTCACACAGCACTTTAACTTGCAGCCTTGAGACGGTGAGATCCGAAAATATTAAATGGACCTATATATGAGTTTGGTTGCATATTATTGTCTTCCTGTTAGCAAATGTATTCGATGTGGTATTTTTGCTCAGCTCACTAAACTGATGTGTGTGTGTGTGTGTGGTGCGTAATTCTGCATAATGTATTGCAATTTTCCACACCTCTGACCTTTATTCTTGTGGTTATGACGATCTACAAAGCTTAATCCACACTTGATACATACTGCAATATTAATATACTGACTATACATACACACTCACTCAAGTATGTAATACACATACACTACTCCCACTTCTCCCTCCCAATCTCTCTTTCTATTACTTAATTTGCTAAACCCCAGAGGAATACGATGTGTAATGTAGGATTTGAGAGCTTTCTTACTCTCAACATTATCTGCCCTGCACTCAGTCAGGCTCCTTTGGCTCAGTCTAAGAGGTTAAGACCCACCAGACCTCAGTCAAAGACTATTTGTTAATCCCAATTGTTATGCTTGTTGAACTCTGATGAGCAGGAATTTTATTAACATAAAACACAATAAATTTGGTTAAAAGTTAGTGGACTATTTGCAGATTTCAAACCAAATCCATATTTACATCTAACTACATACAGTAAATATTATCTTCAAAAGTTTTGGTGGGGATGGTTTGATGTTGGTAATTCAGTAATAAATAGCTTGCAGCGATTCTAACTGTAAGCTTGTTGTAGGTGACACCCAGCCTGAATATAACCAAGTTATTGGTAAAATATACAAATATTCTTAAGATATTATTTGGACACAACTGCAAGTTTGTGCAAATAAGGCTCCAACTATCTAAAACAGTTATTCTCAAACTTTTGTCAATAATCTGACCCCCTTTGAAAGATATTTTCCCTCAAATACCCCCTGACCAGCAAAAAAACACTTTTGGTAAAATACAAAGCATAAATAAGGATGTAGACAGTGCTGCACCACCAGTGTCGCTCACTGGGGTAAATCCTATTAAACCATATTCTTCCTGATACTGATGGTATTTTGCATTTTCCTGATTTCTATCCGTTTTTCAATACAGAAAGTGGCGCCTTGCTCACAGTAAACATGGTTGTGTTAATTGCATTCTTCTGTTAGGTTTTACAACTACTGTGTTGCATTTAAATAGAAATATTGAGTACAAAGTGTGATTTAATCCAACTTGCATTGACATTATTAATGGTGTAATTACCATTTGACTAGGGTTGCAACAAATGATTATTTCATTATTGATCGGTCTGTCAATCATTTCCTTGATTAGTTAGTTAGTTATATGATCCATAAAATTTCACAAAATGGTGAAAAATGTTGACCACTGTTTGTTTTTGTTCAGAAGCTGAAAAGAGAATTTGAACATTTTTTTTCTTAAAAAATGATTTTAAATGATAATCAAAATAGTTGGCAAATCATTCTGCTCTGAACCATCAAAAAACAATGAAAAATGCCCATCACAACAGCCTTGTACCAAAGATGGCGTCAGACACTTAAGCCTATTAATTATCAAAATGAAGACCTTCATAAACTGTGTTTGCTGTAGCATGCATCTGTTTTTTTCCCCTGTTTTTCCAAGAACTAAAATGCTGTAATATAAAATGCAATATTAATGGTTGTATCTTCAAAGAGAATTTATGGGCTGTGTTCTTATTATTTTATGAAGCATTGCTGATTTATTGATAATGATTATATATGCTTTTAAATATTAACTCTGTCTTGTAAAATATAAAAGCCTTTAATTGGATTAGGGATTTACTTAATCTTGATTGATGAACAAACGGGATCAGTTAAGTCAGCGGTGGTAGGACTTGAGCTTGAGTCTCTTGAGCATGGCAGATATCAACTAAATGTCGCATAGTCAGCAGTAGTCATGGGTGGGTAGGTGACACAATGTGCTTATAGGTGGCTTGATGTGTGCCCTTATTTCCATCATTACCACCTCACAACCTTACCAGTCATTGCAACTCCCCAAACACAGTCACTGACACAACCGTATGAATGTCATGTACTCACCTTTCTCTAGCAGCACACAGGTTATTTACAGCTGTAGCCTCGGCCCTCCTCCACACACAATTAAAAAGCTGTTTGGATGCACTCGTGTAACGCATTGGCCATCTATCCTTCCCCTCTCCCCCCCTCCTCCTTCCTTTTATTTTTCCTCCGTTTTGCCCACTGGAGGGGAGCTTTTTCATCACACCACAGATGACATCCTTCTTTTAGTCAAGGTCGCTGAGGAGAGGCTCCCAGATGATTGTTGTCACCTGTCACCCCTTTTTCCCTTTTCAGCATTGGTGTTCTCTGAGATCTGCTGATTGTGCCAACACCATACAAGCTATTGCGCAAAGCAGCATTTGCTCTGCTGCCACGCTGATCATATTCTCACTGAGTGCAAAGTGTTTAGCCAAGTCATTGTCTGAGTGCAAGTGGCGATTTGCAAAGGCCGTGCTCCTTAATGATGCTTTTCATGGGCTGAGTGTGATGTCCTGATGGCTTGGCTTCAACTGATCCATTTAAGGTCTGGCCATACGCTCCACCATACTTAATATAGTTCATTATAGAGAGCGCTGGCCGAATGCCATACTTTGAAAGTCTCTGGATGCCACAATTCTCAATTAATCTGTGTGTGCTAGAGATCAGGTTAGCAATAGAGGTCATTTTTTCTCAACCATCATCCAGTCAAGCTGAACTTTGACGCTGCCCCCTCTCAAAGTCTCATGTTAATCTCTACCCACCTTTTTCATATCCGACTGTGGATCAGAGTTCACTTATGATTCTCCTTTACTTCATCTTTCCTATCTTTTCTTGCTCCCAACTGTGAACGGCTTGTATACCTTCTCTTTTTTGGCTGCATTCCTCTCTCTCTCTTCCTCTTCCACTCTGTCCCATGAGTTCCCAGAGGTGACAGGCAACGAATGAGGACACTCATTGTTACGCCAGCTAGAGCAAAGCCATGCATTTTTAATCTGCTCTGACACTATTCTCCATCTTTTTCTCTCTCTTTTTTTCTTTCTTTCTTTCTTTGTTCTATCTCCCTTGGCATCATGTCCCCCAGCCACAGCTTGATTCACACCCAGCAGAGAGGCATTTCACCTGGGACTACAAACCTCAGTGTCCTGCCTGCCCCTGGTGCTTGTGCCCTGCTGTGTGTGTATATTTGTTTGTGTGTGTGTACATGTGTGTGAATTGCAGACACCTCTGCAGTGTAGTTGTGCTTCAGGGCTTCACAGCTAGTGTCAGGTGGTGTGTGTGGGGGGGCTGTCTGCATGCACTGACCTTCAGCCATTAGCAAAAGGCTGCTTTCATTTGCTGTCCCACACACACACACACACACACACACACACACACACACGCACACGCGTGCACACACACATTTTGTCCACTGCATGTAAATGTCGATTCATGAAACTAATAGCACTATTACAGAAGTCCTTAGTTTGCCATCTGACAACAGTCTCTTGTGTGACTAGATCAATGGATTCATCAATAAGACACTTGGTGGATATTTAGTATCGCTGATTGGGAAAATGAGAACACCGTATAGAAACTAAATGCATCCGCTTTGATCTTACACAGACATTGACAGAAGTTAAAAATTTTAATTGAGTGATTTACACCCAGTTGCCAGTTTATAAGGCACAAATATCTTAAAGTAATGCAGTCTAATATAACAGCCATGTTATAAATTCTCTATTTATGATGTTTTATAATCATTTTTTTTTGTTAAGTGTTTTATAGAAATATTGATTAAATTTTTATTTCTTTTAATTTGGGCAACTACAGTTATCGTGCTGTTGAATTATACTGCATTATGCTGAGAAGTGTTTCTAGTATCCATCCCATTAATATCAAATATATACTAAATATTAAAGAACACCCCTCAGTATAACATTGTACAATTCAACAGCACTGCCAACCACAGCCTCCAAAATTTCCATATATTTGAATCACCTCTCTGAATCAATTATAGCAAAAATGAATGTGATGTTTACTGCAGGATTATTGTATTATTGCACCTAATAAACTGGCAGTTGAGTGGCACTTCAGACATAGTATGGGCAGCTGTCACCTCCAGAAATTCTCTGATGATACAGCCATCATTAGAAGTGTATCAGAAGAGGATAAACAGGAATCGAGGGAGGTCATCAAGGACTTTGTAGAGTGGTGTGAGCTCAACTACATAAATGCTGGCGAAAAAGGAGACGGTGGTAGAGATCAGCAAGAGGAGGCTGCACACTACACTGGTGACCATCTGGGTATTGGATATTGAGATGATGGGAGGGTACACCTGGGTGTTCACCTCAACAATAAACTGGCTAGTTGGACAACACAGATGTCCTATCCAAAAAGAGCTTAAGTTGTCTTCATTTGCTTAGGAGACTGAGGTCCTTGGGATTGTAAACATTTCTGAACATTTCATGACACTGTGGTAGCATCTGCACTCTCCTATGTAGTGGCCTGTTAGGCAGGTGGACACATGGAGGTGGACAGAAAAAGACTCAGTGAACTGGTTAAGATGGCTGTCTCTGTCCTGGGCTGTCCTCTAGATTCCATAGGTGGGTAAGAAGAAGATGTTGGCCAAACTGACATACATCATAGACACCTACATCATTAGAGGTGAAAAGTGTATACTGCATAGTGTATATAGCTGTCATAGCTTTGTATGTGTATATCTATTTATCTCTCAACCAGTGTTTTCTACCCCTACTTTTGAATCTTGAGCTGCTGTAACAAGTACATTTCATGGGTGTGGGTCAAATGATGTTTATCTTATCTTAAAGCATTTGCACTCCCGTTTGTGTAATATTTAACATTTATAATAATTGAAACCGTGAACAGTATTATTAACAAACAAGCAATGTAATTCATTTTAAACCAGAAGTTCTCAAACTTTTTTACCCTTTATAAATTGAGCAATGTCTAAATATGGCCCATTGTCATAAGTTGCACATGACAGAAATAAGAAAGATTACAGAGAAAAAGGAAAATATGACATTTAAAACAAAACACCTCTAATAATACCCTCTAAAGTTACTACAGAGCTGAATAAACAACCAGTATGACACTGTCTCAACAAACCAATATCAACAACTAAAAACAAGTTTCATATTAAGGTAATATTTGTTATTATCAGCACTGTATTGGATTAAACTACACAATGTTTCCATTATATTGTCCACCCCCACACAAATACAAAAGTACAGACTGTTTACACGGGGAGATGGATGTAACTATTAGGCGGGAGATGTGGAGGCCTTATCTCACAATCCCATTCTGTGTTTATCAACAAACAGGCCTATTTTTAGCCCCACCCATACACTGAGCAGCCAATCATTTATTTATTATGTTGATCCCTTAATGTGTAACCAGATTTATGAATTCAATAACATGCCTCTACTTGCACCACGTCTGTTTCCAGTTTATTTACATGGTTCTCACATGTGTGGATGCCATAATGAAAGTCATTACTCTCTTGCCCTGTGCTCCATTCTAATAGGACATTAGTATGCTCTTAGTGGTGCTGTTGGTATTGAACTCTTTCTGTCTCCTTCAGAGCAGACTCACTGCTGCTGGGTCTTTCCTTCATTCTCTCCCTCTTTTCCCCACCCGATGTCACCTCACCTATTTTCCCCACCGATCTCCATGTCACTCCCCCTGTCCCCGCCCCCGCCTTCCCTCCCTGCTGTTCTCTCTCCTCGTGCTTGAAAACGGCGAATTAGCTCCAGCCTTCAACAGGGATCTGCCTGTAATGAAGCCTTTGTGTTTGTACTCTGAGCCGGCGCCGTTTCGAAATTGAATTGGATGTTCTCTCCCCGCTCGGTTCCTCTTACCTTCCAGCTCCCAACACGGCCCATGCTTTCTCCATTATCTCCCGCATTCCTCCCCACAATGCTCCACATTGTGTGCCTCAGTATGCAGGCATGTATTTTGAACGCATGCAAGCACTCCCAGGCACACGTCCAAGTCCCCTCACCTGGTTGCATAATGTGCTATGAAGACACATTAACTGTATATGTATACAGTAGCAGTGTTCCCCTGTAGTATGGATGCACTTCAGTCATACACTCACAGTTTTATCCAATACAGACGCCCCTCTTGCCATCATGTCCATGGCCCAATTTGCAGTAATGCTCTATTTTGGCACCCAGAGCTCCCAATACACTTGTACTTGCACCCTCTCCAGAGTACTTCTCTCTCTTCTTCCCTATACTGCCACTGTCATCAGTGCTGATCCTCCGAGCTGGGTTATTGTTGCTGTTGTTGCCCAATGTGTAACTCTCTATTTCAAGTCTTGCTGACCCCGTTGTTCCCCACACATGGTGTGCGGCGCAGATGTATGGTGATGGCTTCCCTGCTGTCCGGGAAGCCATCACCATACATCTGCGCTCACCAAATCCTGCCTTTATAGTAGCAGGGGGCCGTTTTGTGTCCCCTTTCCATGCTTAGACTCTTAGCAAGTGCTTTAATCTTACTTGCTTCCTCTCTCTCCCCCTCCCCCCCCCTATATTTCCTACTGTACTCTCCTGGTAATGGTCGAGAATGAAAAGGAGAGCTTGTTTCTGTTCACTGATGCCCCAGTTGGCTCCTTGCCTTTCTTCCACTATTGTTGTTGGGGCTTACTCGTAGTTATTGGGCGCTTAAGAAGGTAAACACCGTAGGAAGCCTGACAGGAACATGACAGAATACAGGGGGTGGGGGTGTATTTAGGGAGATTGAAAAGGAAAATACATGAAATAGTTGGTGGAGTGTGATGAATGATATATGATGGAGTGCTTTCATATTCAGAGAAGGAAGAGGAGTAGACCAAGGGCCCTGCACTGCAGCAGAGTGTGCACAGAGGACTGAAAACAACTCAGGTTGCTGATTTTTCATGCACGTCAAAACCAGATAACACTCGACATGCAGACCCTTTGCAGAGGCCACAGGTTGAGAACTGTAGCCATTGCAGACTGAAAGTGTGACAGTCACAGTCCAATTTTCAGTTTATTTTTCAGTTTATAATCCTTTTTTCTTTTTTTGTGACACACAGAAACTTGACAAAAATCCATTGGCATTGCCTCTGGGCCAACATGTCACGTATCCACCAAATACATCCCTAAACTCTCTTTGACAGTGACACTTTATGTACGGATTGTAAGAAAAAGATGCAAACATGACATTTTGACTCACTGTTTGACTTAGCAGAAAAATAACCTAGAACATCAACAATAGCCAGACTGCAAAATAGTAGCACAGCCAGCATTGGAGTTTAAAGTCCCCTAAAGGCAGGGAGGTTAGAAGGGAGGTGAAAAGGTCATTTTTTAAGGCTGAAAACATATTGCAATTTTGATTTAGACCAGAGCTTTTAATAATTGATTGGAAAAAAGAATTAATCACACTTCTACAGTATATTTACCTGTCAAATATCAATGTCCATCAGTACCAGAAATGACAGCAAAACAGGGCCTGGTAAAAGGCTAAGAAAACCTGTAGTTGGGGGCAGGCCTACATTTTACATAATCAACCACTAGTCATCAGTTCAAGCCAATATTCAACTAGTCATTGCATTAATATAACAATTTATTTATTAAAAAATATATTTTGGGGGTATGAAGCAAACTGCCTATTAAATTCTAACAGCAACAGCAGTAATTATTCTGAATGTGTCAGAACAACCAGTAAGAAGACTGAAATTTTAATTTATTTCAACACAGCATAACCTCACACAAATGTTATTTAAACAACAGGAATAAATAGCTTCCAGTTCCTCAAAAAACAATTACTCAGGGACTAAACATAATGCATGATGTGTACAAATTAACTCACTAAAACTTGCACTTCACGCCTCCTGTCCTGCCTGAACCCGCCATGTCTTCATCGTCCCCAAAGTCCTGTTCGTAGCCACTGTAAATCACTTTGGTAGTGTTACGGTTACAGTTGTCAAACTGGCCTCCATCAGTCTCAGAGGCTGTGTCCCAGTCTAATAGGACTGCTACCTGGGATAACTAGGTAATGGCAGCTACAGCACAGTTACTACAGTGTTACAAGAAAAAAGGTCCATGTTGCAATCCTGGGCCTAATGACGAAGTGCAGCTCCCGAGTTTGAGGTGTTTTTTCATCTATGACTGATGAATAAAAGAAATCATGGCCAACTAAGACTCTTCTTACTAAAACAGTTTAGTCGACAATTAGGGCTAACTATTTCAAAGAAGAAATACACTCCAGTTGTGATTCAACTGATAAAACCAGACCTGTAGCTGCCAGTAGTCCTTCCTACGATGCTGACTGGTTGCACCACTTTTGGTGTGGACACAAACGGATAACTTGAAGCCTGGCAAGATGGATTTTCCCATGATCTTGCAAATGCTGCTGTCTTGCTAGGTAAAGCAATATGCCCAACTTTCTTTTAAATATTTTTTGGGACTTCTATGCCTTTATATGAAAAAAAAAGAAAAAAGAAAAAAGGCCTCAGGCAGGAGTAAAACCCAAAGCCTCTGCAGAGGACTCACAGCCTTAGTACATAGGGTGTACACTCTACCCACTGAACTACCAGGTCGTTTCTTTTTGGCACCTAGCGTATTACCACTATTACCATTATATTTTTTGTCTGTGGAAGAGCTGGGCTGCCGTTTACATACTGCATGTACAGCATAATTATGGAAAAAACTATTACAGCTGTATTATAGCTAGTTTAGTGCTGGTGGATGGGCACAGCATGTACTGGCTGTAGTTCACTCAGCCATATGGCAGAGGTGATTACCCCAGTGGTGTCTGGTTTTAACTTTCCCAGGTGTCTCTGTGGTGTAAATACACTACTGAGAAAAAGTTGTTTTTACAATTTGTAATAATTGTCAGTCTGAGAATTGTTGTGAATGTGCTCACAAAGATTTATAAGCCTTTATTTGTGTGATCCTTTTAAGCTGGAACATTGTTTCACTGGGTCCCTTTATTATAGCCTGGTTATGTTTTTAATGAAAGGGATGCAGTTTGTAAATCTTGCTGAAGGGCAGAGATTTTTCCAAAGCTGGTATGCTTCCTATTGCAGTTTTTTGTTACCCATTTATTGAGGCAAGCATCCACACGCAATTTGTTGGATGAAATTGTGGGTTGCATAAGTTATTTCCTATATCATTATTTATGTTCTATTTTTCTTGGCTGCAATACATTTCCAGTTACAGTGACCCAATTTTCCATGGGAATTATAAAAGTTTCGTCTTCTCTAATAGCTGCACTCATGCAAACACACAGACAAACCATGCCAGGGTCCTGAAGCTTACTCTCAAAATGGAATGTAATGGACTGCAAAATGTTGATTATCTGCTTGCCAATATTACCTGCTTGGTCAATTGAGTTGTTGTGTTTTTTTTTTTTTTTGTTTTTTGTTTTTTTTACATGTAACATCATGCTTCTTTTCCCAATATTTTAACACACGATTACACTGTTTTGTTAGAGTTGCTACCTTTATTTTAAAGTAATTCTTCTGCACAAATTCATTATTTCCCTGTTGATGAGCAGACTGGAAGGATGAGGAGTAAATTGAAATGAACATACTGGAATTTTTATGATTCACGTGATGGTCCTTCTGTAGATTCTTGACAGATTATTCAGATGCCTGGCTGTAAAAGGACTGGCGAAATTACATGCAGCAACAGTGAAATGGCGATAACAAGGCACAGCATGAGCTAATCTATAGGCAGACAGCAGATACAAGAGCTTTTTTTGCAAGCAATTATTCAGAGGCATTATCTTCATTTTGTCGACGCGACAGAGGGATAAAGTATGTGTTCGTGTGTGTGTAGATGTCTACTGCATTGCTTCGGAGGTTAAAAGTTCCTCTCTGCATCGATGAACAGTCTATGTGCTTAGGACGAGGATTGGGTGTTGTTATGACAAGGAGGAAAGGCTACAGGAACATACCACCAGAAATCTGTCACTTTCTGACCTCCCCCTTTCAATTTGAGCAATTTTTTACATGCATTTTAATGCTAGAATGACCAACATTTCAGGAGACAGGATGCTCAAATTTAACCCATATTGGATCCCCAGCCCACCTAAAGACACAGACAATAGCCTAAATGTAACAGTGGTGACTGTCATTATCAGAAAGCTTATAATTTTTTTTGTCCTTAAAGCTTTTGCAAAAAAACACATAAACTCAATTCTTTTTAATTTTTCTATATGCAATAAATTAGACACATCTGAAATTTACATGTTGTAACCACTATTGGTTTAGTGGCAGCAGACTTCTGAGTATATGGCAGGTAGGTCAGTCTATGAATCATGAATCCTTAATGTTGAAACAAATCAAAGTCAGGAAAAAAAACAAAACAAAAAACAAACAAACAGAAAATCAAAATTAGGGATGCACAGTAAATATCGTGGCAGATAAATTTTCAGCTGATTATGGGAAGTTTTTCTGATTATAGTTTAATTATATTATTATTTTCATATAATTTGTTATTCTGATAAATATCAGCTATATAGGCCTCCTTGATTATCGAATGTAATATCTGATTTGACAGATTGTACCAACACATTAAATTTGAATTCTTGGGCAAAATGGCTTGGAAAAGCAGAAGTATATTTGGGAAAATTTCCATGTAATTTAATAGAAAAAAAAAAAAAAATATGTGAAGATTCATAACTGTTGTTTGTTGTAATAGTGATGTCAGTTAGATTTGGTTCAGTCACAGCTGTGGAATATTAAATCATCCATCTTTGCTCACTACATCTTAGGCTTTCATAGCCTCAGGTACACACAAACTGTAAGTTTTATTAGCTTCCAAAAATGTTAAATTTTCAGCCATGAGTAGCAGGTGATTATCAGTTTTCTCTGTGAGCACTCAAACAATCCAGATCTTGCATCTGTAATTAAAATTAAATGACATATTATGGAAGCCCAAGTCAGCAAAAATATACAGGTGCACAATAATGTGAAGGTGTGAATATCTTTACTTTTTACTCTGAGTAAAGGGGCCTTGACCAGTGGCTTCAATGTGAATCATTCATTCAGGTAAGCATACAGCACTCACAGCTGTTCATTACCTATGCAACAAACTCCAGCCTCTGTTATGATACCAAATCAATCTCTGAGCATATCGACTTCATCTCATGCTAACGTGATCATCAGCATCTTGCATTACTAAACAAACACACCTGAGACAACATCCACACCTCCTCCTATACGAATGGATTTTACAAGGTCATAGTCAGTGCATTTTGTATTGATCCGCTGAACCACTGCCTTTTACCTTTTGCACTTGGTTTCAGTAGTAAATCCTGAGGCACTGAGTGGATTCAATTGGCCTCAGAGGCAGCCAGTGTAATATTATTTTATTCTAGGGGTCATAATTTATCCTGTCTGTAATATCCCCAGTGAGGCTGTTGGGAGGAGGATGCATTTTGTCTCGTGAGTTCAGGTCGGATGCTCAAAGAACTCCTCCTGCATTTTCTGGGCACTTTTACAGAAAGAGAGTGAGCATTAGCCGTGCTTACATAATCTGATCCTTTATTCTCAACTGCAGTTCCCCCCCAATCCAGCCTGTGTCTCCTCTCCTCTCTCTTCTGCCTAACCTACTTCTGCCAAGGGGCTTGCAAATACGTGCATATTCTGTCCCCTTTTTCACAGCTCCTCGTGTGTGTCTGTGTCTATATGTGTGTGTGCACACACAAAGCTGTGTGTCACCTCATATCTTTTCAAACCAAATTCTTGCCACTTTTTTGTTCTGAGTCACAAAGCGGCACCGCATGCCTGTGCATGTTCCCTCTCCCTCAGATTTAGAGCTGAACTAAAGGAGACCTGAATCAATGTTTTCAGAGCGGCGTCAGTTCCATTTTTCATCAGTTATTCTTAGTTACTTCCTTCTTTCCTCCTCAAAAGAGGGAAGAGAGCTGGAGAGAGAAGGACTTGATACTGCGGACTACAAGTGAGATGAGCTGGGTGAGAGGTCTTTTGTAAGACACTGCTTTCAACCATATTGCCCAGATCAATATGCCACCATAGGAAGTGCACTGAGAGAATTGAGAGGCCAATAATGAGCTTAGCGAGTTTACAAGGTCTGTGAAATTAAACACATTGCTCACCTGCTGCAGATATCAGTGGGCCTTGACTCTTAGTAATCATATCAGCAGCCTAATGTCAATGGAAATCGCTAAGCTGGAACGTTGAGTAGAATATGTAGACCCCAGTTTATTGCTTTTGTTGGTCCCCAGGTCTCCAGCATGCATGTATTTCTTTTGATTCCGCTGAAATGTTTGAAACAATATGACCCTCCATCAGCTTTAGCTGGGATATTGAAATGTCAATTCCATTTAGAAATCTGTAGTTGCTGTGATATCTTCTCAAAGTTTTAGAGTTTGTCTTCCACCTGCTGAGTTTACAAGGTATGAGGTCTAAAAGCCAATAAACATTAAAGAGGTTTGTAATAATTGCAGGTTTCCTTCGAATAAGATTTGTTTTTATGATCGCTGCAGACAGCCGATAGAATCTTAACCAACAAAATTGATTAAACCTCCCAATTTCATTATTCCCTCCTGACACCTCCTGCCTGAATTAAGCAGTTTGATATCCCGAGTAAAAATGTATCTGCATTCTCTGTATGAAAGGGCATGTCAGATGCTTTTAAACCACATTTCCATAACAGTGATGAGTGTCAAACTATCACAAGGCCTATTAAGGCTCAGTGTTTTAATTGTGGTTTTTTACAAGCCTATCCTTAGTTCTATTCACCAAACCCTTTCTCTCAAAAAAGTCCTGTGTTAGACAGGTGCACATGTGGCTTATGGGTAAATGGAAGCTCAGGAAGGTTGGAAGGTTGACTTCTTAAAATATAGGGCAGCCTTCCTAATAAGGTGCAAATATCAGGCCTGTGGCATGAGTGAAGCAAATTGCTTTTTGACAGTATATTTAAGATGGTAATCGACTGTCATTTACCACAGCCAATTCACTCCCAATTGCAACGTGTGCCTGAGTATCCCTCCTTCTCCTGCTCCATCTCACTTCCTTTTCTTTCTATCTGCTCCCTCTCATTTTTCCTGTCTGAGTCTTCCATAATTCATTGGTGGTGAGAAGGCAAAGCCCCCCTCCCCCAGCCTCACATACATGCTCACATATACTCACCACTTCATAAAGCGTAATAATGCAAATGATAGATTAAATCTGGCGTTATATTCATAAATCCAGCCCTTGCTGTGGCCTTAAAGAAAATGTTATATGACAGAGTGGTGGTTTCTGTACCTCAGTTTTAAAGACCAATCTGAACAAGCAGCAACTTATGTGAAGAGACACAATAAACCACAGATGTGTTTAAATGTATGCACAACCATAAAGTGTCTGTCCAGGCATTTAAACCATTAATATTGATGAATTTGAAAGCATACATTAAAATTGTTCATATCAAACAAGTTAAAGAAATGACACTATAAAAAAGTGGAGCTTTAATAACCCAGGTGAACTCAAATCTGTCTCTTCCTGAAAGTTTTATTGCTGCCCACTTGATAATTGCTGGTAGGCTCATGAAAAAAAAATAACAGCAAGGCTTGTGTTCCTTCAAGGAGTTCGCTGTACTTGCTGCACTCTTAGAGGTTGGTTGGTTGGCTGCTGCTGAAATGCCTCTTGTCACTGGTCACTCAGGAACCAGAAATGGCCTCTAATTGCACCTTGCCATTGCCCCAATTAACATGCAGGAAAGATGAGACAGCTGCCACCATATACAGCTGTTAATGGACCTCTTTTTTTTATTGGTGTGATTTTCTAGAGGCGATCTGTAGTTGTAGCTTAATGGTTGCCTTTGAAATGCAAACACTATTGTAGCCTCAGGTGTGCAATGGCAAGATCCATACCAGAAAAGGTTGAAAATGAGTTTGTTGCATCAGATGCACATAATATTTGCAAAAAGTTGACAAGAGTTGATTTAAGAGATACAGCCATAATGGGCTAAAATCTGAATGATGTGGAAGGCAGAAATGAAAAACATCAGATAAATTTGCCCATTGACTCACATGCAGAGAGCATGTGAGTGGAGTGGAGCTATGAGTGAAGTTTATTTCTTTCATAAAATATTGTCCTCTGAGCAGACAAATTCTCATCTTTTTTCAGCTCAGTCTATATAATGACTAAACTGTGCGTGATATTCATGTTGTTGTATTAAGGCAGCTGGATAATTTACATCAGTGTCACTCTGACAGTTTACATTAGTGAGGATGTTTTAGACCACAGCAAACGGCAAAATGATCACTGACACACACCAAGTAGATGATGAGGGAGAGACAGCTCTGGACATTTCATCAACAGGGCAGTTCAAAATAGTATGGGTGTCTGTGCAATGGGCATGCGTCATGCTCATGGTGTGAGTGGTACCTGAGCAAAATTGGAGCGGGAGATAACACAGTGTTCCATCCTTTTAAAAAAAAAAAGCCACTCTGTGCTCCATCCAACCCTCCCCCACTCATGCTCCCCACTCGCTCCTGCTCCACTCACATGCTCTGCTCACATGACATAGACTCTTTATAATTTGTAGTTTCCTAAATCAAGTTGAGATTTGATATTTAACAAATTAGTCTTAACTACGGTTGTACTGTTTACATAAACTTAACTTTTAGTCGACCTTTTGACGTGACGTGGACAACAAAATACACTCTAGCTGATTAAATTAAATTCCAGGGACATAATTAAAAAAAAAAAACATTCCCTGCTCTGGGGGTAGTACTTTTCAAAAGTATAGGAACTAAAGAGGCAGGACCTGCTGCACTGAACATTTCTGATTGTTGGAGAAGAATGTTATGCCATCTTTTTGAAAAAATCTGTTTGTTTTTTTTGTTCATTGTGCTTCGACACATCAACATGGAGTTACAGAAGAAAGTATATGATAGATGGACAAAGTCCAGGCCTCATTTGTGTCATTATTGTATGTGGAGACAATTTTTTTTGTTAAGAAAAAAAAAGCTGTTGCTTTTTATTTGGCTTATCTTAGTCATCTTTGCATCTTTGTTATTCCTCTGGCTTGTCAACAAATGATTCTGAATACTTAAGCTACTCAGCACAAATAGCTTTTTGAGGCTCTATAAATCACTAGAAATTAGCAATTTTTAAGATCAACAATCTGCCTTTAATAAACCAATTCTAATTTTTCTTCCCCATTCGCAGTGCAATAAAATTCATCCTTATATTAACTGAGGTTTGACATTTCAGAGAGTTGTCTCTTTTGGCCATTATGAGGCCCAGCATACACATGGCTGCTGCTGAATGAGTGTCCTTTTTCCACCCTCTAGTTGACAATGGCTATAGAAAAGGCCTGGTGGCTATATTGACAGGGATGTGTTTTCTTCCTAAAATAGACACAATACCTTTGTTAACCGCACACTATCAGTTCCTCGCTTCCCACAGTGAGGCGCCAGCAGGTCTTTGTTTCTTACCAATGTGGTTCTCCCTCGTCTGAAGAGAAGAAGAGACAGGAAAGAGTCCGTATATATGTATTTATGTGTAAAGGGGTAGGAGTTGGAAGATGGTGAGCAAGAAGGCATCTGCAGATGCACTGGCTGGCAAGATGACTGTGCAGCAAGCTCTCCCTTTATTCTGTCTGCCCTCTTCTCACTCTCAAGCCTTACTTTCTTCTTTCTGGTGCCTTCCAACCCTCTCTGTCTTTCCTCTGTCCTGTCTAACTCTATCACTTCCTCCTCCCCTCTCTCTTTCTCTCTTCTCTCCCAGATAAGGCCAGTAGAGCTGCAGGCTGCTGGGCTGGTTAATTGGAACGGGAGAGTCTCGAGGCCTGGCCAGTGAGCCTTGTGCTTCCTACCAAAACATCTCCAGGCACCAAGACAGCCACACGCATGCTGCTGGGTACACACACACTCACACAGACAAACTTAATCGCCCACATTCCCACACGCCCCCAGCAAACATTTTACATTTCATGCATGCAAAGCAACTTAGAACGGCTGAACAGGTAGGGATTCAGTATCTGACTCAAGGAAAGAGGAGGAAAACAGCACTTAGAGATAGCTCAACTTGTATACTGTAAACATACAGTATGTAGATGCCCAGAGCTGCCTTTTAATTGCACTCTCACATGCATCACCTTTGGCTGAAATTGGTGCTTCCGTATGTGCAAATATACCATACACAAACACAATAATTTATCCCTCTGGATATTGAAAGTACATTTCCGCCCTTGTTACTCCAGTGGCACACACTGATATTCATCTTAGCCCACTATCAACCCCACACAAGAGTGGTAATATGACAGAGTTTAACCTGGAGCACAAACAAAATGACAATTCATTCTGCTTAGCATGCATGCCGGTTGAAGTGATTGCGATTTACACTTCCAACACTGGCCATACCTGTAGTCTGTGAGCTCGCATGCTTCTGAAAAGTTGGAAGTAGGAGGAACCAAAGTGGGATGGTGATGGATGGCTGGATAAACTGAGAGGGGGTGAGTTAAGAGGGAGGGAGTGTGAGGAAGGGGAGCCTTGATGGGAAATGAGAGGCATTATGAGGAGGTTAGTGTCAAACGGGGAGTAAAAAGGAGGATAGAAGGACAAGCGAAAGAGGTCTTTAGAGCGTGGATGAGCAGGCAGCCATTTGCTAATGTTATAGTATGTGTGCAAAAAGTCTCTGTCAGTCTTTTTCTCCCTCTGTCTCACAACATGACTGGTACGTTACACTGCAGCATGATGAGGCTGGCTGATGGCACGCACATCTAATGCTGCCGTTGTGTGGAGTATGATATGCGTGTGAGTGCATGTGTTGCTGCATGATTGCATCTCAAGTAGCATTGCGGGCTAAGTGTCACTGACGTTCTCTTTCTGTTTTTTCGTCATTTATATCTGTCATGCTAAATCTCTACCCCCCCCCCTTCCACTTTCTCCCTTTGTCTGCCATTTTGTTGCTTGATAAGGGATGTAATAATGTCTTTTTGAGTGACTTGCTAATACTGAGAGGTCTGCCTTTGCTGTCATTGGCTTACATGATGCAGCATGTGAGGCTCTGTGTGCCTTCATGTGTCCATTTCTGTCATTTGCGTGACTTCTTTTTGTGTGTGTGAGGCTGTCTGTCAGTGCTGCTGTCCACAGAGGCAAGTCCACTGTGTCTCGTGTCTGTAATTGATCTCCTGACTAGCCAGGCTAGTTGACAGCAACTTCTCCCACAGAGTCTCCCCTTCATTATTTCTAGCCACTGGTTATTGATTGGCTGGATGAAGGAGAAATTTGGGTGACTTGTTACTGCAGAACCAAGGAAGGTCTGAACAAAGCCACAGAATATATCTACAGTATGTGGTTATGTGTGGTCTCTCACTGATCTTTCACTACATCCCTTTTATACTGTTCACAAACTCACCCTGTATGACTGCCTTCTCTACTCACCCTCACAACATTTCAGCTTGCAGAGCAAATTCATTTACTCCCCACGATTCACCCTGTCAAGGTGTCACGACAAAAAGAGCAACAAGGAGTCCCGCTAAAGTCATTATTAATCTGGCTGTTACAGAGCTAACAGCAAGGCTAAAGCCCTTGATCTGTTTCATTAGCATCTCCTCATCAGGGCTAAATGCAGTTAGCACTAACAGCCAGAGCTAGTCACTAGCGGCTTACAGCTGACGAGGCTGATCAAAGGCAGTAGTCTGATGTAGAATAAAGGACCACTCACCTCTGTGTTAGCTCACACAGTTCACATGACTGGAGGACTGTGTCGTGCAGCATGGCTTCCGTCATACTGATTAGTGTGGAGGGGGGGGTTTGCATCCAGCTTTAAGATGCTGTCTCCTTGATTTCTTTTTGTAATTCCTCCCTCTCTCCATTTTCTGAGTGATAAGTCTGTCTCTTCATCCTAGAGCTGCATTCAAGTGTTACCAGACAGTCACAAAGTTCGGCTTTTTAGTAGGAAAGATGCACTACAGCCCTCCAGAGTATAACACAGTTATCTCTACTTAAAAATGTGACGTCACATTAAGATGGTGGCACAGACTGTAAATGTCAACACTTCTGATTCATGAAATATGTATAATATTGAGCTAATATTAGTAGTAATTTTGAATCATAAAATTTTACTTAGTTGCTTACATTATTGAAAATTACATAGTTGATATCAGGCCACACTGACTTTACCCACTGACTTTACTTCTGGAAAATTGCCCCATTAGTTTACTTGATTAGTTTCACACAATTCCTGGAGGTTTATGTCTTTGTCATTATTACATTATTTGATCTCATAGATGTTCAATAATTGAGGCAAGATAGCCGAATATTGCTGTTTGACATAAGTTCAGACTACACCAAATACATAGTAAAAGGTCTGTTCAAGGGCATTTATGAGTTTCTGAATCTGGTAAAGTGAGAAGAATCGTAATATTACCCGATACTGTTCCCCTGAACTATCTCTCTAACCAAATCACACACATTTAGGCTATTCATTGTGATCTCCTTTTGATAACTAATGTAATATCTAATGTAATATTTTTTTCATTTCCATTTACTAAGCCCCCTGGGGAGGCTGGCTTCCCACTTAGAAAACCTCTGCCCTAAGACCCATATGGACTAATTTGGGAAAAAAAGAAAATCTTGCTGCTTTTTGTGCTTTCCCTGGTTTTGCAAGAATATAAACGGAAACACACAATCATTGCATTTATAGTTTGACTGACTTCCAAATCTTCCTCTTATCTCCCCTCCCCATCTTACTCTCTTTATCTTCAATATTTGAAATGTATTGGCAACAGTCTTCTCTTCCCATGTTTCTCTTAGCAACTCGCTCTCCTACCAGTTCTTTTTTTTTTTTTAATCCTCGTTCTCCGTCTTGACCAGGAATATTAAAAGTGGCTCAGCGTGCCTCTCTGGTTAATTAGAGCACAGCAGCGGCAGCAGCAGTCTCATGCTGACGGATGGTCCACTGCTGAGCTTCTCACAGGCCAGGATTAATGGCTCCTGCCTGACCAGGATATGTGTGTGTGTATGTGTCTGCTTGTTTGCATGTGGAAACTGTGTGTATAATGCATGCATAGGTATATTTGTACATGGGAAAATTATTTGCATGTGTAAATATTTGTGTGAGCTACACCTCTATTATCCTTTGTCTAGATTATTGTACTGTATAAATATTTCATTTGCTTCAGCTGTTTTTATTGCACTTGAAAAGTGTTTCAGTGTCATATTTACAATTCTAAATAAGATGTTGTCCCTTACGCGGATAAAAAAAACAAACAAACTGCGCAACACTGAACTCTGTGTAGCACTGGTGGGCAGTGAAGTATTCAAACCAGACTTCACCTCATTGTCTATGAGCTGAGTGTTTGCGTAAGAAGGAAGATGAAAGCCTGGCACAGCTTTACACAACAGGTGTAGTCTCATCTGTGGGGAATATGGAGACCTTGGGCCAAGGCGGAGCTCTGCAAGAGACGGATTAAACACCCAAACACACACATTAATGCCAAGGAATACTGCAAATGTCCGCACACTACAAAAACTCAAACAATAAACACAGTACAAATGCCCCAAAACTCACCCAAGCTCACACAAGGGAACATGTACACATATATAAGTTACACTCTCTCTTAAGTCCTCCATGCCCATTTTAGATTACAATTCACTATTTTGTTTTAAAAGTGTTTGCACTTACTTTAACATGTAAAACACACCGTCTCATATAGAGGTGTCACAATTTCAACGTCAAAAATTTGATTGAAATGAGCTTTCGGTTTCAATAATATAATTCAAAGGCAGAGTCTAAGATTGTCCCAGTGTCTTTTTTTCCTCCATCCCCACCAACTGGCAGCATCTGGCACGTGTGAAAAAGAAACACATAGAAGACAACACAGCCTAGTCTGCTGCACACTTGTTACCGTATTTTTTTAAAGAAGAATTTGAAAATGTAAATGATAGTTGACAGAGCATAATGATCTTGGCTAATCTAACAAATCAAGACTTGGTCTTAGTCTAACAATGGCATAAACTTTAGTGCAATGCTAGCTTACCTAAGCTGCTTTAGGCATGGAATCCATGACGACTGGCTCAAATTATTGAACGTTAACTTATTATCATGGCAGGAGAGTGCTGCGGGGAATGATGTATTTTTGTAGGCCAACCTGAAAGTTAGAATTTCTTGTTTCCTTGACAAAAGCCATCGGCTTTAGGATAGGTGCTTTGCTACTGCATGTCTTCTTCGGCAAGATAATCTTCACTAATGAACCCTGCTTTTATTATTATTGGAAGTGTAAATGCAATCGCCAGATGTAAAAAGCTAATGTTTGGCTATGAATGAATTACACCATGGTTGCATTGAGGACTGTTATTTTACCAAGTGATTCATGTCTTGGGTGATGACAATTTAATGTCCCCAACAACCACTGTAATCTCTTATTAGCTACTTGCTAGCAACCAGCTTTTTAAAGTATGTGTGAAAGCTTCAAACTTTACAAGGGGGGTATTTACTTGTGTATTTTATGTTGTGGAACAAAACATGAAAATCTCATAGGCTTTTGTTAATCAGACCTTATTTCAGGCGTCTAACCAAAAACTCCCATTAACTTCGATACAAGGGAACTGGAGGTGCAAATATATGCCAAATCATTGCAGGGATTTAGGACTTATTTCTGCAGCACTCTTTTGTTGTACTTCCAATTAGAGCTTTCAGGATAGACAATTTTGTGCTACCCTAATGAAAAAAAAAACCTAAGGCAAGGTCTTTTGCTGTCTAAGATTCGTTAACATCCAGTCTTTGAGAAAATAAAACTAATAAATGGGACAGTTGCCACTGCAGTGTGGATGTAGCCAAAGACTCTTAAACAGTTGCAGCAGTTTCTGTCAAGATCGTGCCAAAATTCCCTGTGGGATGATGTGAGAGGAAATGGGTCGGTGGTGGCTCACATGACCGTGCAGCTATCCGGAGGGTTGCAGAGCTTCACTTGGACAAGAAGTCGGGTCAGGGTGTATGAGGCTGGGTACAGATTGCTCTTTTAGTCAAGTTTCCCAGCTCTGCTGCAGCACAGCCAAGCACTGTGAGCGAGAGAGAAGCTGTCCTTTTTCTTGAGGGAAGAATTGAGGCAGATGGATGTCACGCTATTGGTTGGGGAAAAAAATGGCAAACATGTTATTTTTGGATTGAAACTGGACTGAAACTGGATTGTACGTGTCATTTGTAAAACAATGCTGTGGCCAAATTCTGTAGAGGAGACATTGTGGACTACAACTGTGACAAAAATCATAATCCCAAATGCAGGCATAAATATAGACACACACAAAGTAGCACTGAGTATACAGAGTCCAGATGAACACTGCGCTGTCACACAAGGACAGTTGCTTTGCTGAATGTAGACAGCTGCACACGCAACTAGAATCAATCACAACCACACACACACACGCAGCACAACCCTCGGAGCTCCAGTTATCTCTTGAGGCTTGTTATGTTTCCTCAGTGTCCTTGGGATTTAATAGTACCATCAGGCGAGCCCGCCAATACCCCCTAATAACTAGCAATACAATGCATGGAGGATACGCTGGAGCTCAACATAGTAAACATTCATAAAAACAACATTGCGAAGGGAGCAGGAAACAATGGCTCTGTCTGTAGTGGTGGAGAGTCCCCAGCCATACAGAAATAACTCAATGAATATTCAATTTGGCCAGGGAATATTCCAAATCTATTTACCCATAAGGGACACAGATGTGATTAAAAGAATGGTTGATTAAACAAGTGTAAGCTCTCAAATTGTTCTCAAAATGCAATTCTTTTGGTTCCAAAGTGTTCAGGGGTTTTATCATGTTTTTGTTGATGTTCATAATGGCAATTAGAACAATGTCATGATCTGCTGAGGAGGGGGTTACATGTGTATAAAACAGCAGGCTGTTTGCTCATGATGCAGTATATGTATACAGTATATTAGTGGAAATTTTTTGATTCACTACAATTATACCGCCCATTCAAATATACAGCACATCCAGATGTGTATGTGAGCATGCCTGTTGTATGAACAGGATGCGTGTTTCTTCTCACAACTGTTGTTAATTAATCCAGGGAATCGAGCCTGTCAATTTACAGTAGCATACGTGTGTGTGCAAATGAGAGAAGAACGTGTGCAAACATGCAGATTGGGCTCTGTCACTCAGAGACCAAAATAAACCAGCCCCGGTTTTATCACTCCTGAAGGCATGTTGTGCCTGCCGCATATTGGAAGACATTTTGTCTGACAGCATCTCACATTTAACAGCAGTCTGACATACAGTAAGTCACATGTTCTTAGGCCAAGACGTACACACATAGGATTGTGAAAAGAGTGGGAATAACACTTAAGGCTTTGGTCCTCCTTTTGATGTCAGAAACACAAAAACCTCAGGCAGGATGACGTTCACTAAACTCAGACAGTAGATCACATCTCCAGCTGAAATTTAGAGAGGAAAACAAAAGAGCAAGGAAGCCAGTGTTTATTTTCCTTTTGTGTTTGCAATCTGTTCTGTACGAATCGAAATCTAATTGAATTGCCACAGACACACACTGCTGCAGTCTACCTTTGTGCCTTGTTACCACCAATGTGATGATATTCACAAAAGTGAGAATGCTAATCATTTTTTGACAGTGTAGGATTGCAGATTGAGCTGTTTGCCATCAAAGCCCTCTGTAGCTAAGACTAGAAAACATACACATAGATATTTGATTTTGTTGGAATGGTCTGGGTTATGTGCCTAGTAAGAATCAAGCAGCAAGCAGACAGTTTTACCCATATCATTAACTATGAGGCCATCAAATGTGTTTATATGTATATCATTCGACAGTTGTGCCAGGGCTGGGCAATTTATCAATATTATATAATATTGTGATATAAAACAAATAGATATTGTCTTAGGTTTGTTGGACATTGTTATATTATGATATGGCACAAATGTTGTCTTTTCCTGGTTTTAAAGTGATGTGATTTTCTGAACTTACCAGCCTGTTCAAGCTGCCTATTATTTGCCTTCACCCACTAAGTCATTATACACACATTACTGATGATTAATGGTTTAAAAATTTGTCAGTATTTTGTGTCATGCCCCAGTAGTCATCCCTACAGTTTTGCTGCAATATTGATATTGAGGTATGTGGTCAAAAATATTGTGATGTTTGATTTTCTTCAGTTTGCTCAGCTGGTTGTGATATATGATGAGGTTTTTAAAAATGTCACAGCCTGTGAATCGTGGGTAGTTTTTTTTTTTGTTGTTGTTGTTGTTTTTTGTATTTTTGTATTTTTTTCTGTCAGTTGCAAATTTTATCCCAACCTAAAACACTTGAATGCCAAGCATGATGTATACTGTGCTTAGAATTTTGAGAGTACAGCCTCACTAGTTCCATCTGAAAACAGCATTACTTTCTCTTGCTTGCCAATATGAACGTTACCAGAGAAAAATAGCCCTGTCTTCTTTCCTCCTCTGTTTCTCACAGCTCTGTCTGTCCCCTCTGTCCTCATCTTCCTCCACTGACGTTAAGCCTTGCCCCTCTGAGATCATGATTATGCAGCTTTTCTTTTTCTCTCTCTTTGTCTGACTTTCTCCTACATTTCTCCTACTCCCTCCCCTGCTTGTATGCTCGCGTCATCACTGTTGTCACTTTGAAGCCAGGCAGGATAGCACAGGGGGGCATGAGCAGTGGCGAGCCTGGCTTTAATTGTAGACTGTCTGATGGAAATTAGATCGCACTCAAGAAATAATGGCTCGGGATTAGGCCGAGCCCCGGGGTCAAGACCTGCTATTCAGATAGCTATTGACTCTGCAGCACTCCACTCTGAATCGCATTTGATTTAATGATGTGTGTGTTTGAATATACATGTCCGTAGTGTGTGAGCACCACACTGAAATGTGTGATTTATCCAATGTACTTTTTAACTAACTGGCAGAAAAGTCTGGATGGATGGCAGCTCTCTTTAGTACATATGAAACCATTATGTTCAATACATCGCTTGACATATCAATTGACATTACTGAAAGGGAGTGGATGGAATACAAACTTATTGCCCAGGCCCCTGTGGGAAATAAGGAGCCATGCAAAAACACAGAAAGCTTATTTATTGCCTGGTTTAAGACAAACTTTTTTTTTTTTTTTTTTTTTTTTTTTTTTTGAAGTGTCAGCTTTCAACTGAAAAGAGCATAGGGATTTTTATATATAGCACATGGTGTCTAAAACTGCAGGCAAAGGCAATCTAGAGTAGTAGATGAAGTAGATGAAAGATAAAAGAAACTAGATAACATGTAGAAAGAAAAAAAAATCTTCCAAGGCTATCAACAGAATAAATGCTGATTAACTTTACTGAGAATGAGTTATTTATTTTATTTTTTTTTAGTTATTTTCATATTTATTTCGGACATGAAATGCACAGGAATATTTTTTCATGTAACTTATAATTGTTTTTGTGTGTTTCTTTCAGATCCCCACTTGTCACCATAAAGATGGGACCCATACCTGAGTAAAGCTTCATGGTCTGTAAGTCTTGGGAGAAGAATGGGTTTACGCTGAAACCATGAATGCATTGTGCGCTCCAACAGACACCAGCAAGCTCTGAGACCCGTCTACTCCACGCTCCCTCACTCTTTTACTCATTTTATTCTGCTTGTGCTCCCCTTAAAGAAAGATCACAATCGGATAACTTTTACCCCCGAGCTTTTGGCGGCAGCTCAAATTTCCTGGAAATTGCACCGAGATCTGGATTCTAGAGACGGAAGATTCTATTTTCGGTCCAGGATAGACCAATAGGCTTTTGAAGAAAACGGCTGTGTTGAAATTATCATATTCTCCCCTCTTTTACTCTCCCGCTATTCCTCATTCCTTTCCTCCAAGTCCCAGAGGCACCAACTGATGGAGAGACGAAGGAGAGAGTCAGGATAAGGACAAGAATTAGAGCATCAGAGAGAAGAGGAAAAAAAACGCTGATTTGTCAGGAAAATTGGAGTAGGGCCTCTCTGAGGATTACTTTACTCAGTGAGCTTTATATCCCAGTTAAGTGATATATAGTAATTGTTGTTTACATTTGAAATTACCACAGTGAAGTTAAATTTTACCTCTGTGGTTCATTCAGACCTTTCAGGCAACGAGTAGAGAAGGGGCAACTTGGGAACTTTGAGCATGACGAGGGGGTTAAGATTCCTGTGTTGGCCCCTGTGGCCTCTGGCCCTCTTCAGCCTGTTCACTACAGTGAAGATGCTGGAATTTGGCGGTGCACCCGGCCAGTGGGCACGTTATGGACGTTGGGAAGCTGGATCAGTGGGTGAGCTGAGCTTCAGTCTCAAGACCAACATCAGCAAAGCCTTAGTACTCTACCTGGATGATGGTGGCAACTGTGACTTCTTGGAGCTGCTGATCGCTGGCGGGCGCCTCCAGCTGCGCTTTGCTATCCACTGTGCCGAGCCGGCCACTTTGCACATGGAAACACGGGTGAATGATGACCGCTGGCACATGGTCTTGCTTACCCGCAACTTCCGTGAGACCCTGCTGATGGTAGATGGTGAGACAAAAGTGGCTGAGGTCAAGTCCAAGAGGAAGGAGATGGCTGTTGTCAGTGACCTGTTTGTGGGTGGGATCCCGCCTGATGTGCGCCTCTCTGCTCTGACATCAAGCACAGTGAAGTACGAGCCGCCTTTCCAGGGTTTGATCTCCAATCTCAAGGTCGGAGAGATGCCTCCTACTTTGTTAAATAGCCAGGGGATTCAGAGTGACCTGGAGTACCTCTGCACCAAACAGAACCCATGCTTCAATGGAGGATTTTGCTCTATTCAGTATGGAGAAGTTCACTGTGACTGCACCCACACCCGCTTCAAGGGAAAGTACTGCAAGGAAGGTAAGGAACCATCATACTGTGCCAGCTCTGTCCTGATTTTATTGCATTGTTCTTGTGCACTACTCTTGTGTTCTTCCTTGACATGATACAGCTAACATTAATCTGTTGTAGGTAAAGATATCTACTGTTTAATTGGTTACTCTGAAACCCTAGTTCATAAAATGTTGGAGATTTGGCCCTTGGGTTTTTGGTCATTAGGTAGTAAAGGCTGCCTTTACACTGTGAAACTTATTGTTCTCTCACTAGATTATATCACATGCAAAGTGTCATTTGAGGTACAATTTTGCATCTTTGTATCTGGCTACTTTGTTTCATAGGCTCTCCTGGAGAATAGGAGAGCTGTTGGTGCATTAATGCTTATTCATTTGTTGGAGGAAAAATTACGACCTACTGGCTACTCAAAAGAGACAGCAATGGATCGTTACCCACTATTCAAGGAGCTTGATCCAGTGAGCCTCCAGTATGTGCATTCACCCTTTGATTTGAGGAAAATAAACAAATGAATGAATGAATGAATATATGAGTAGCTCTTCGTTGCCACCTTCTGACATCAGTATTATATATTTGTAGCTTGATGTGATTGTATTTTAGATAAAGGCTCTGATTTTCACCATGAGCATGAAAGCATAGCTATAACTTAGCTAGCAGTAACATTGGTCACCTGCAATGTAAATGAAGTTTGCCTTGCTCACATTTGTTTGTTGACAGCGTTACCAACCTTGTATGAAGTCTATAGCAATAATCTCCTTCGGAAGCATCTAAAAGATCATCATCGTATCATAGTTTGAAGTCATCATCTAACATGTTCTCAGCATTTTGATTGGCTGTTGTGTGAAAGTAGTTTCACAAAGCTGAGTTTTTTGCTATTGTTAAGCAAATTTCAGACATTGCAGAGTGCTTTATATCATTCAACTCAATTTCTACGTAGTTTCACTTAAGTTTCCACCAACTTAAGTTGCATTAAAGTTCCACTGTGTAAAGCCAGCCTAAGGGGTCAGTGCTATGAGAGGCTCTGCATAATAACATGATGTCTACAGTTCTGATGTGTATAATTATACAACCTTTGTTAAGTTTTTTGTAGTGAAGTCACAAGTGTGACTGACTGACTGACTTGTGAGGCAGTTGCATGTTTTGTGCTCTCAAAGGGTGTAATCATTGAGGTGTGACCCCATGTGGGCTAAGAAGGAGAAGGGCTGGGGTGCTTTCTGAAAAGGCAAATTGAGGCAGGAATTTTACCATTTTCGGTCCTTTATTGCTTGAATAGTCCAAAACAGTCAAGTTTCTTTACCTGGAAGATTTTTTTTTTTTTTTTCAGGAAAAAATAACACTTTCTTAGGGATTATGTGACTCATACAAGTTTTAGACATGGTACAGGTGCTACTTTGAATGTGGCTGGGATTAAAAAAAAAACAATGCTTAACATCAAAGGTGCTGAATATCTCAACCGAATATTTCAAATGCAAAATCACACACTTTAGGTCTGCTTTTCAACAGGCTTTCTTCAGTTTTTTTGTCATTCATTTCCTCTGTCTTCTTTCTTTCATTCTTTCTGTCTCTCCATCCAAGCCTATTGTCTCTGGCATACACCCTGCTCTTGCCTTCATTTGCTCATGGGATGTGCTCCTGTGCTGTCAGCTCATGTCAAACTCTGTTCTGTTTTACACCTCTGGCTCCCTCCTTCACTGACACATCCCATTTCCATATCTATGGTTTTCCTCTCTTTTACGTTCATCCATCTCTCTGTTTCTCTTCATCCCGCAGCATTTCCTTCACCCGCCTCCTACCCTATCTTCTCAAGGCTATCTGGGCTTTCCATCTCTCTTCACCTCCCTCCCCCTTCTCTGCCTCTCCCGAGTTCACTCCCTTACTCCACTTATCTCTCTTTCACCTTTACCCACTGTCAGCACTTCCTACTCCTGTCTCTCCTCCCTCTGTACTTATCTCCCTCCTCTCTTTCTTTCAAACTGTCTGCATTTCCACACCTTGCTTGTGAATTATCTTATTCCCTATCCCGCCATCAGAAATCACTTGCTCTGTCTTGATAATTTGTAATGGTGGAGTGAAGCCCTTCATCCTACATTATCTCAGTTTTTGCTGTTATAATATGTACTATTAATATTGCATCGCATTCTCCATAATAATCAATCGACTCAGTTGCTTCGACCTCGTCCCGTGTGATGAAATGACTTGTAATTACTGAATCTTCAAAAGGTAGATAACTACTTTGCCAGCAGTTATGTGCCAATTATTTGAAGTCTTGCATTTTTGTGGCACTCACAGATAAGCTTTGACAGCGCTGAAAAAGAAATCAACCCAAACAAATATTTTGCTCAGATTTTTTGTTGCAGAATTGCTTTTGATAGATCTGAAGTAATAAGAATAAAATAAGCATGCAGCCACGATTTAGATCAAAGCCCTTAAGTTGTTTTGATGTAGAAAGACTAGAACAGTCTTTAACAGCTCGAGAAGCTGTATTGTTTTGTCTTTTGCTCTCAGAAGAAGCCAAATCCTCCGTTTCTTGTGGATGAGTTACTGCTGTTTAGGGACCCGATAGCGCAGCAAACGATGTCACTGCTGGACAGCGGTGTAGGTCTCTCTCTCCTTCTTGCCGTCTCCCTCATATTTCTCCGTTCCTTTAATTCTTGGAGCCTTTTCTCCCTCTCTCTGTGTGCTCTGTGTCAGATTGCTGTGTGGTTGCTGGAAGCAGATACCGCTGCCTGGCTCTTGGCTAAATTGAGAGCAGAATACCAATGCAGTGCTACAGTGACTGCAGGAAACATTTGTCCTTTTGAAATGGAGAGAGAGCAAGTAAGATAGAGACAGAGAATAGAGATGGAGGTGAGGAGAAGAGAAGAGAAACAGAACAAGAGGAAATCGGGTTGATCAACAGCGAGAAATGTAGAGGAGAGCAAGAACGACAAAGATATTCATTTGCTCAGTGTTAATTTATTTTCAGAGATGTTCTTTGGTTTGAGGACTGTTAATTGGGTCATTATGGCTGACTGCCAGTGCAGCGGTGTATTTATTCCTTTTATCTAACACGTGGGTGGGAATGTAAAGGCCTTCCTCTCTCTGTCTTTTACTTGGTTTTAAGACACTTTAGATGTCTGTACTAACAAATCCATGTCTCGCTGTGTTAGCTCTGTGGTGAAGTGGCCATGTCAAAGGGAAGCTGATTTTTAAAGACCTGCTGCCTACTCTCTTCAGAGAGGAAGACAGCATCATTTTATGGGAACATTTTTAATGATACGATATGGCACTTGCAATATATTCATGTGTCTTGTTGTAGATGATTCATGATGTGCTACTTGATCATTTAGGCATTTAGCTGATGCTCTTTTCTTCAAAGAAATTTACAGTTGGTAGAGTAAGCTTGAATTCCCAGACCACTAAAATCATAAATAAATTCTGTATGTTTTCATGGCAATGCAATAATGAGTTTATGGTGGCACTTTGGGGAAAAAAAACCATACAATAGTGAAAAATCAACATTTACGAGTAGGTTCACCCATGTTACAGAAAAAATGCCACCACATACTGCGAGTGGTATCTATACATGCAGATAGTTTTGGATTTATGTCCACAGGTTTTGAGATATCAGCCTATGAGATTTATAATATAGCAGAGCTGGGGGTGGGTGTCTGTCTCCCCTGAAAGGTTTTGAAAAATCATAGTAGGTATCACTTTTAATATTTCACATTTAATGAGGCAGTTGTGTGCAAAATTGGATTTTAGTTTGATTTTTGCATCCATGTTATTAAATTTCTTGATTTGTCAGGTTCAGTTGAACAAACAACAACATACATTTCTGTCTGCTTATTTTCAGTAAAGTGACCATGTGTTGTTGACCATGTCAGCTTTGCATTTAACATTACATACACTGCAGTGAGTGTTTGTGCAATTTGTTTGTGCAGGTGTGAAAGCTGTCAATCGAACTCGAACTCTGGTGCAAAGAACCAGAGAAGTCCACTTGAAAAGGTGGGTCTTGGTCTCGTTTGTGATGTGAAAGCAAACGAACCAAACACAGGATTTTATGATAGACGATGTGATTTTGGCACGACTTCAAAAGTTAAATCCATCAGTTGATCGTTAAATGTGTTGAGGGGGCGATTGTATGATTGATAAGACATGACCTATATTGAGGCAAGTACCTAAGCACACCTGTTTTCTCCAGTTAACAGGCCAAAAGCTGTTCAAACTGCTGTGCTTATATCCTACTTTGTGTGCTTTGTCTGATTAAAAAGTGTGTGACAGCTATCCCACAGTAATAAAACTGTATGACACACACATGAAAAAGTTGGGTGAAGAGCGGATGTACTCTCCGTCTCCCCCTCCCTTCCTCTCTCTCTCTCTGTCTGAACGGGGAAAAAAAAAATCCTGATGCTTTCTTCTTATTCTTTTCCTCTCCTCTCAAAACCTCTGTAAATTCAATATATAAAGATCTACAATTGTGTTGTCAGACACAGCACTGCAGCATGCTGTCTCTATGTGGACATTACGCCCATATGAGCCAAAGCAGGTCAGGGATGTGCACACAGATGCGCAGTGTCCTGTAAGCTACAAGATGCCTTCTTTGCATCCTATTTTTGTCAGTCATTATTCATAACATGCCACAATTTGCTAGTTGTTTCTTTATGAGCTTAAATATGCACATTTGAAGCATTAAAGTGCTGCGCAAACTTCTGTCAGCCACAATCAGATTTTCCCACGTGGGTCCTGATGATGCAATGATGATGCAGGATGACAATCACCAAAACTGTTCAATCAAGGATTTACCTGTCAGTCTGTAAAACTGCATATTTCCTCCTCTTGGTTTGTATTTAAAAAGTAAACGTGAGCATGAACCCGACCGGGACTAAAATGCAATGTTTCTTTTTTTTCTTTTGGTCCAGCCCAAATAAACCGAACTACAGGTGTGAAAATGGCCTTAAAAGTACTGAGTTCAGTACCCAACCCTAGTCATGGCGCACTCGTATTCACTATATGGAAAAAAAAGTAAGAGAAAGTTAAGTTAAAGTATATTACAAGGTTCTTTGATAGACCCAGTGTCCCTGTTACTTTGGATAATCCATAAACAAAGCTGTACACATCTGTCATTGGGTTTATTCTCCTGAAAAAACTCAGACATGGCTTCAAATTGTAGTCTGTGGAAGAATGCCTGGATAATACCTGTTTCTGGTAGGACATGTTGCTGTTGATATTATTAAATGCAATTTGTAAAAGTGAGCAAAACCTGGGCTAATGACACCCAAACAGTCTTCATGGATCGATGCCACCAGACGCAAGATTGAAAAAATATTTTTGTGATTTGGTTGAACAGACATTTAAAGAGAGAAACTCAAATGCTGTTAAATGCATACATATTAATATTATATATTAACAGAAATATATTCATGCAAATATCAAACCATACAACGTGTCTAGGGAACAAGGACTAGGAAAATTAGTTCCATGTCAAAAACACATAAATTAAAATGATGTAGCAAATACTGATAGTTCTGTTGAATTTAGGGATCGAATAATTACACATTTATATTTAGTTGCAATATTTGTCCGAAATTTATTCATCAGGTCAAACATGAACATGCAATCCAGTATGGCTACCATTCAGAGGTGCACCTTATTAGCAGTGAAGCTGTTTATGTGAAAAGATAACATAACAGCATGTTCACATGTGGGTGGAAATGAAGCACTGGGATGTGAATCACCAAAACAATAGCTAATGGGCTTCTCTAGAAAATAAATAAATAAATGAATGAATAAATAAATAAAACAGATGCGTTTTATGGACACCAGATAATTATGTAAAATTGTAGGAGTAAAAACTACCTGTCTTTCATTAATACCTAAAGAAAGGGCTTTTTAAGAGAGAAAAGAATCTGAATGTTGATACTTAAAAACATGCATTAATATGCTGTGTAATATCCTATTGTGTTTTTTGTAAGATACATTTGTGGATAAAGCTTTTGTCATGATAGTATACTAAATAAAAATCATATTGCAATCATTTTAACATACAGTATTTTACAATTATGATATCTAATGATAATTTTTGTATGTATGTATTAAAGTCATGTTGATGTGACATTAGGAGGGGACTGTACCAAACAGATGTTTTCTTACATATGGAGATTTGTAGGCCAACACATCTCTGCAGCACTATAGTACTTCATTATATCATTATATTGCACTTCACCATATTGTGATTTTGATAATATTTCAATTAATTTTGCAGCTCTAGTAATGACTAATGTATTGTCATTCAAAACAACGTTGCAGTCTGAGAGACAAAATTGGCAACTGGCAAAAAAAGATCTTGTTTTTATTAATGACAAATACAAAAATATATCATATATCAAGTATAGCAACAACACTATTAACAAGACACTGAGGGAGAGTGCAGTGATCAGAGAAATTGTTGGTTTTCTCTTTACTGATTGCTGCTATGCTCATGAATTCAAGGCCTCGGAAGTGTCAGGCTTTGATGTACACATTAGAGCATACTGAGGGAGAATGGAGTTGGACACAAAGAAGTTGCTTTCAAGTCTGCCTGAAGCAGAAATGGAAAGGAAAGGAGCCAAACCTTAGCCATGTGATCTGAACCACATTGTGTTACAAAAATCTTCTCAAAAGACGAGCATTCAACAACCACACTTTGACAGCCTGCAGTCCACAAAGTTCTAATATATTAAAAAAATATTGGCTTCCAGAGTTTTGAGATTTTTGATACCGAATGTCAGCCCAAAGTAGAATCAGTAAAATCTCAAAATTGAATATGACAGCTGAGGTTTTGTAATTTAAGGAGGTTGTGCCATCTCGTCTCCCTCGAGTGTAGTTTTTTTGTTTTATATCCCATAGCACCCTTTGTAAAGTCTGTATCTCTTGTTGCGTTCATTTGAATATCAGTGATCTCACTCAGCTGTTAGCACCCTTCATCCATGTCTGGCACTGGCAGGTTTAACAGTTTTACTCATTTACACTAATATTGTTCAGGTGAGGTGGGAGGTTGCTGAGGCAGGATGAAAGTGATATCATAAACAAAATTCAGATTTTACCTCACAAATATTACATTGAATGCTCATAGAGAAGCAAACATATACTACCTGAAAGATTTATCTTTATGTATGCATGAGGGTGCACTTGCCATGCCATGATCATAGATTCTGTTCCCATCAGCTTGCATTTTGAATTAGTTATGGGCAGACCTTTTTCCATTAGGGGTTGTAATTAAAGCCGCTATGTGCCTCTGTGGGCCATTGTTTTTATAATTGATGCTGACCCTGGCTTTGTTCTCTGCTGACCCCCAAACGGCAGCACAGGGCAAGGCAGCCATGAGCTCTCAAGTCAGGGTAATTAGAGGTTAAATTAATTTGTGAAAATGACTGCTGTGATATTAATACATCCATTTACACAACAAACTGTGACCAGTCTTTCAGATTGCCATGAGGACATATTTGCACCTGACTTTAAAGCTATTTGTCATGTTGTCTTTATTTTTTGACAACCCCTAAATTGTCATGGACAGCTTACTTGACAGACTAAAACTGTTAGAAATGATAAATGCACAGTATTCAGGCACTTCATTAGAATTCAGTGAAAATAACAAATTCATCTGGCTAAAGAAATGTCCTAGGATATTTTTTTCCTTATTAGATTTTTTCCTTGGAAGAAACTAGACTTCAGAATAAATTTGGGCCTAAAATTAGCATCTATTGAATTTATAGATCTGTCTGGCGATTTCACTGTATCAATTTACCAATGCACTGGACAGTAACATTTAATTATTTTCACATTGATTTTAGAAGGTCAGATGCTGGCAATTTCCAATGTGACTGAGATTTATTAGGTTTAAGAGTAACTTAAAACAAGTCTGTCTTTGGTTGAGCACTCTGATTAAATGTTTTCAAGTCCATTTTTCCTCTGACCACACCTAGTGACACTGATGGGTGTGGTCCAAAATGTGCTCTGTTGTATCTGTCCCCACACCCAACAGTCATGCTACTGGGTTCTGCAGCAGGATAAGAAATTAGCAGATTTTTCGGGGGTGTTAAATTACTGTTTGAAATCTGACTTTGTCAATAAAGTGTAAAGGCTGGTCTACACACATTTTTCAATCATTCATCTGTGATGGAAAATATACTGTTCTAATTAATAAAGCTATCTACCCAGGCTGTGCATTACACTCACAATCTACACACCTGTGGCCCGAAGCGTAATTTTACTTTTCCATTTTATATGCAAAAATTGGGTTGACCTGAACACAGTACTGTGTTTGAGCTCATCCTGCTGCTTTGCGAACATATTACTTTCACTACACAGACTGTGTAGGCATGGTGTATTAACAAATGACAAATGGGGATAAAAATTTACTGATTACAAAATGTCAGTAATTCATATAATTTCTCTGTAAATTTGGAAAGTTTGTGGTCATAGATTTAGGTGTCAAAATTCATATTCAATGTAGCGCTAAATTATTATTAATGACATTTTTGGGTAGGAATGGGTACCGAAACCTGGTATTAAATGGGCCCCAGGACTAAATTATTAAACACAGGCATATTGAGAAGTCCCAACGCTATCTGTTCTTTTATCAGTACTTTTTGAGGTTTGGTGTAATTTATTATCACATGGCACACACACACGGAGCATTCAGTGCAACCACAGTGCAGAGAGGTTGTTGGTAGAGACGAGAAATGAAACCGGTGAAGTAACTCAAGGATTAACTGACAACAACCATGCTTGTAACTGTAAGTACAATACAACCCCTGTGACTAAAAAGCCAATACTTTATCAATACACCTGATCAGCAGGCAGAAATATATGTATGTGGCAAGCGATGTTTTGATCTGCTCTGTTCACGGCCTCTCATCCACCACCCGTGTTTTATACAAGCACAGGGTATTAGATCGCTCAATAGTGAATTGAAACAAGAGAAAACAAAATGTCTGTCTCTTGTTAAACTGTTTATCTTTGCCATGCATGTTGTAATGTGTTTAATTGCGGTAAACTTACTGTTGGTTGGGACAAACGGCCCCGAATCTCTCTACCCGGCAGACACCGAATCATAATAGCATCAGAGGGAGGAGGACAGAGGACAGGATGAATGAGACTGACAGATGTCTGTGTTCCTCATTATTTTTAAACATCACTCAGTATTTCATGTCATGTGTTTCACGAGTTTATATAGTGACTTTGCTGTTGTAAACATTACTGTTGCTGCTGTAGTTATAGTTGGATACAAAAATATTCAATTCAAATGTTGCTTTTTTTAAATATACGTTTTTAAAAAGTAATTATTTAGTAATGAAAAAGAACTGAACTGTTTACTTTTAAAGTACCAGATTGATAAGCAGTATTGGTAAGAGTAGTAGTATCAATGAAATCTTAAGAATACCCATCCTTACTTTTGGGAAATAATCAGCAGTCAGCAATGGTTTACATTTAAAAAGTAATGTTCCTTAACCTAATCAGTTATATAGCATAGGAGTGAGTTTAGTTTGTCAGATATCATTTCCTGTCAGAAACTAAAAAAACGCAGTGTCACAGAACATTGGATGTTATCTGCCCATATTTGCTGCCTGTTCTTTGGCAATGGAATAAACACTACATCACCATTTATGAGGAAAAAAGGTTGATGCAGCAACACTTTTCCATTTGGCAGTGCCTTATAGAGAAGTGTTCAAAAACAGCTGCTTAGTTCATTACTGCTCACTACTCTCCAATTCACTTTCATCATCACTTTTTTATTATATATGTCAGAGTAAAGCAGAAACCTGGGTCCCTGAGGAGCCCTGCAGTTAACCGGCCTGCACCCTGAATGTCGGGAAGGCAGCCCCCCCCCCAAAGAAAGACGCCATGACCTCAGGCAAGCCTCTACTGTAGCTGCAGAGTGATAGAAAGAGAGAGAGAGACAGACAGAGCTGCGTTCAGGGAGTCAAGGCGTCAGCTTCAAACACACACTGTCCTTTTTATAGCCTGTGGAGATGTTTTAACACGGTCTGCCATGAACAGATGCTATTTCCCCCGACAGGCCAGAGTAATCTGGGTTTATCAGCTGTTGTAATTCATGAACGATAAGGGCTCAACACCCCTCTTAACACCACAACACCCATGAACTTGGCATTTTATTTGCTGCAGCTCTACATCACTTTTAGCTAACACCTTGAACATTACATTACATTACATGAATTACATTCAGACAGAATGAATAAGATCAAATGTGATATTGAAATAACTTTACCTTTTCTTGTCTCAAACTGTGAGACAGGAACCCCTTTATACCCATGAACTTGACATTTTGTACTACAACCCTACATTGATATGATTATCTAGGGATGGGCAATATATTGATTAGATTTGTTATATTCAAGTCTGAATTAATGTGCGATATAGCAGATGATGATATTGTCATATTCAAATTTTCTGGTCACCGCTGAGAGGCAATTACTTGACTTCTGTCAGCCATAAAGTGTGTAGACCAGCTCATAGTTACTGAATGGCCGTGTGTTGTGTTTGCTACCAAAAAAAAAAAATAAAATGTCCTTGCTTATGTAGTGTTACTACAGCAGCATCTCATACTCTTCACAGCAGAGCTGGTCTCTGAAAAGCTAACCTAGCTAGCTAACCTACTTTTTTTCTTTTCTCGTTGTGGCAGAAAAAAAGTCACATGAGAAAACGCAACAGATCATCTGATTTCATTTGCCACTGTAGCTGTGGCTCCGAAAAGTATCTTGAAGACCTCTGGTTTTTGTGCTCTCTTAATCGTCTTTAGCCTGACTCATATAGGCTAAGAAGCTAGCTCATTTTCACAACAAACCTACCAGACCCCCATAACACAGGTTACCCACAAGCCCACTTTCTTTAAAAGGAAAGGCTTGGTCGGGAACACAAGTGCTCTGGGTGTGTACAAGTCCATTACCTACTTACTTACCATTACTACAAGTTAAAGGTTTGCATTCTAAACTTTACAAAAGTTAGAGTAGGTCAGTTTTAAAGGGAAATTTAAGTGTCAAAACTAAGTGTAGCATTGCTTAATATGCAGTAAAACTTCACTGTCAGTGTTTAATATTATATCTGAAATTTTTGGTTTAATATTACTGCTGCTTTAATGTGTATATTGCTATTTTTTCTATAGATGAAGGTTTAGCTACTTCATAGTTGAATCTACAACAATGCATTATATTCTATAAGATCATCATACATTTGTACTTATTTGAAAATTTACCATATACACATTTTCTCTAAAATAACATATCAGATATATATAGATAAGATATATATTGTATACTGCAGAATAGCCTAAAACTATTGACATTTTGAAGCCATATGATTATCATATGAATAATGTTCTTTTTTTTTAATGGAATTGCACTGCACATAGTGAAATGGCAACATTATCCATGCCTGGTGTAACCTTGGAGGGGATCGTGTGTGTGTGTGTGTGTGTGTGTGTGTGTGTGTGTGTGTGTGTGTGTGTGTGTGTGTGTGTGTGTGTGTGTGTGTGTGTGTGTGTGTGTGTGTGTGTGCGTGTTTATCTGCAGCTGATGTTGGATTTTTTTGGTGCACATTCATAACTGTATGCTGAAGGACCTCACAGTTTTTGAAAAACCTTCAAAACCCTTTATTGTACATACTTTTTGCTTTTATATTTTTATGCCCAGAGGCATTATGTTTTCAGTTGATCTTACTGCGATATCTCAAGAACGCCTTGAGAGAATCTCTTTAAACTTTGAACCCAAGGATGAGCTGCCCATGCCTCAAGATTTCAAGAATTAATGTCAAATTAAAACGCAAACCTCTAATAGGATAGGATAGCAAGGTGATGACATTTCTTGTGCAAACACTTAAAGGTCAACTTCACTGTGACATAATAATATTCAGTTCAGCAAGTGGATCTGCTATCTTACAGTGGTGCAAGTGCCATTTTTGCCATGTCTGCAAAATAGCAAATGCATTTGTGCCTGGTCTGTGTGGCCATGGGCGGGAGGTCTAAAAATGAAGGCAAAGCAAAGGTGTGGCCCAGTGCATTAGAATAAAAACCACTTGCACCTTAGAACAGCTAAAACGTGGTCGAAGTGCAAAGCCTGCAGCGCAATCTGTCTGAATGCACAGTATAGCACCTGACACGTTTGGCCGAGGCACACACACATCTTCACAATTGCAAAACACCTTTATTGGCGTACAGTATTTTCTCCACGCAGGAGTGTGGCTTAGTAAAGTGTCCTTTGAACATATTTTCTATCAGCAATTAAGTGCAAACATTGAAGTTAACAGTGTACACGTGTGTGTCTTGTGCTTGGCTGAGGTGCGTACACACATATCCACAATCACAAAACACAGTTCATTTGTTTAACAGTCATGTGCACGTGTGTGTCTTTAAAGTTAATCTCACTAATAAGGAGAAAGGAACTATTATTATAATTATAAAGCCTAATAAATCTCAACAAACCTACAAAGTGCGCACAGGACGGGATCACAGCTGTCAGATCGTCGTTATCAGATCAGTCAGTGTGACATCTGGAGCAGCTGTAGTGCTTGTGTCTGCATGTTTACTTGGATCAAGGAAAACAAGGATTAAACAATTATGATCCATAACATACAAAATGAACAAGGCGTTATACCTGACCTCAACCCGGCTTGACCCAGGGAGAAAAAGGTATGTGTGCTTCTGTCAGAGCTGGTTGGATATACCTGTTCATAATTCAGTACACTTGAAACTTCAGAAACACTTTCTGATTCTGTGTCCTCCACTCATAGTAGTATTAGCAGGACAGAGAGGTGAGGATGGGAGGAAGAGATTAGAATGAGGAGGAAGAGGAGAAGGAGGAGACGCATGGACAGCTGCCTAACTGCTCCTTAATCGGCTCAGGTGGGCTGAGATCGCAGCTTTACCTCTGTGTCCCAGGTGCAAGATGGAAAAGGTGGATTTGGACACACTTTGAATAAATTAAATCCTTTGCTCCTCGCGCTTTCCAGTTCCAGTTTAGATCAGCGTAAGACAGGGCCCCATGTTTCACTGGTAATTACTCATTGGAATCAAATAAATAAATAAACAAACAAACAAAAAATAAATACACTCAATACCTTTTTTATTTTTCCTTCCAAGTTATAGAACAATATCGTTGTAAATTGCATAGTAAATTACTTCAGTCTTCACAACATGAGTCTGGAAAGACATGGATGTAAACTACAGCTTGACTGGTTGCGAGGCAGTTATTTTATTTTTTCACTGCTGTGTTTTAATAGACCATTGACACCTGATGTCTCACTCTTCGTAACAGGCCTCTTGGTCCAGAACTTTGCAAATCTCTGCTAGTTGCGTCTGGGAGTTGTGGTGGCATTATAGTAGGTGCTTCACCGTCTGTTTACTCGCAGGAATTTGCACTCTGAGTGCACTCTTCTACTTTAAAACAGTTCTGGGGCTGCACAAATCCATGTTTTACTGTGGAAAATTTCATAATTCCACTAATTCCTGTAAATAAGCCAAACTGTCAGTTGCACTATATTGAGCCTGTATTTCACAGTTTGTGTTGCACGTAATTTCCCTTGAACCCTGTTGCCTTTGATTAGACACAAGTCAAGTTTACTCACCTATGCAGGAGTTGATAAAGTGTTGGTAGTTATCTTTTGTATTCTTCATTCCATCCTCTGCCATTGTTTGCAACCCTGAAAGCTTTAGCTGTATTTGTGCTGAAAGAATTGTACCTTCTTTTGCAGTCATAACATAACATTCCTTTGGGCAGTAAAGCATTCCAGCAGATTTCCCAGCAAATCTACCCTGATGGCACAAAATGCAGACTACTGAAACGATAAACGATACTAATGTTTATGCCTTGTGGATGTAAGGGTATGCTATACATAGTACTTTAAATGTCCCAAAATGTGTGTTGAGCGAGGCAGGACATTGAATTTCAGTGGTAATAGTTGGGGTAGGACGGTGACAGAACGGGGCTGGGGCAAAGAGCAGAGGACATCAAGGAGAGTCATACATCATGGTGATAATTGCGCTATCTCCCCACTGGCAACCACAGAGGGAGGAGGTGGAGCGAGTGTGCAGTTGGAGAGGGGGCGGCTCACTGCCTGATAATTGAACCCCCAATTAACTTGTCCTGTATACATAAATAAGTATAGTGCTAATGAGGGGGCTGTACCCCGTAAGGCCGCCTGAAGAGGTGCCGTAGATAACCTTATCAGCAGTACGTCTGGCTGTGACGACAGAGGCTTTACAGAATCCAAGCCATGTCTTTACACCCTCACCAACCAACTCCACTGATAAAGTCTAATGAAGCCCTCCATGCTGCAAGTCTTCATTGGATCTGAGATTTTGTTGGTGTTTATCAAAGCAGCTGTGCTACAGCTCTTCTGCTGCTGCTGCTGCTGCTGCTGCTGCTGTGTGCTGTTGGGACGTGGTGTTTGTAAAGTAGCTGTCGTTATCTTTCTATCATTATGGCTCTTTTTTACCTCCTCTGTTTTTCTACTTATCCAATAAGCAATTCCCTCAATTTCAGTTTGTGTTGGTTGGGGTAACCTCCGGGCACAGATGGGAAGACAATAGAAATATTTTACTAAAGTGTCTTGTAAGAAGTTTCAGTGATACAGTTTTTCCCCTCAAGTCACAGCAGAAATGAAAGTAATAACAGATTTAATTATAGTGTACTTACCCAAAGAGAGTTAGTCATTGCATAGTAAATATATGAGAATAAATAGAGCAAAATGTCAATCAGAAATGTTATATGGTAAGAATAAGAAAATTAAAAATGGAGATAGTAGGGGAAATTACTGATGAGACATTATAGTACTTGGGAAGTAAATTGTACATCTGAATGTGCATACTAAATTTAAATCTATAACAAAGTATTAAGAATATTATGGATGACAAGTAATACGCACAGGAATTCCAATGTACCTGTACTCTTCTGCACCTGTGCAAATGGCTTTGAGTCTCTAGGGATTATGTGAAGATTCAAAAGTAGTAGTTATTTTAAAGTTAATTTCTTTAAGAAAACCATCTCATCAACAGTACAGAGGGTTGTAAAGCATTTTTGCATAAATTTTAATGGTATGCACATCCCTTTGTAGCTACCTTTCTAAAGCAGTAAAGATTAATTTGCTTGTTACATGACACTTGAACAGAGCTGATACACAGGCCTTTGAAAGAAGGCTTGAACCAAATTTAGTTTTCCAGCAGAAGGACAAATTCAGCCAGTGGAAAACCATCAATAAGCCTCTGAAACTGCATTTTATTTAGCCCTTTGTCAATTTTCATTTCAAACACATTTAATAAATATCTTCCTACTTTCTGTATCTCCTCCCTCTCTAACTGATCTACTATTTGCTCAGGCTTTACCCATTGCCCACTCCTTTTTTTGCTCTTTCCACTCTTGACTCTGTAGTTATGGCTTTTTGCTGGCTGAGCAATCCCAAGTTCAAAAGACATATGCTCCTGGGCTTCCATTCTCCTGCTGATAGATTCCCAGCTTACTCAAACAGACAGCAACGCAAAAACCCACCATTTAGGCATGGGTGTCCAATCTTCCTCAGCTCCTCACACTTTGATCAAACGACGTTGTGGTACACGCTTATCTCATTCTCTCTTGCCATGTTGTCTTCTTACGTTTTGCTGTCTGTGCTTTTGCTTTTTGAGAGGAGAAGACCATGTGTTAATATACACTCCAAATAACAGATTGTGATCCAGCCTCCTTCGTAACCTGGATTTCACTGCATACAAAAAACAAACAGAAAAAGGGAGAAGAATCCGGTAGCAGCCGCTCCAGATGAGAGACTTTCTTAAGTCCCTAATCCCCTTTTTTGCACTGTATGAATACTTCCATGCAGATTACTTCTCATTGCAAAAAGCAAACATTAATGGATGAGTGTGAGGTTAAGTTGCTTGACTCAAAGGAGCTGGTGAGTGTTTAGCACATGCAAAACATACTTGTTTTGACTTGTATGATGCAATGGGGTGGTAGTGTAGGATGTAGGTGGGCTGGGTGCATTCAAGCGAATGGCTTGCGTGTCAATCTGATGTTTCCAGTCCACCACCTTCATCACCCTTTTCTCAGGTGAGTCTTTACTGGCTTGAAGGTCCCTGCCAGCGCGATCGGCCGTCACATGCAATTAAAGCTTGCTCCCTACCCCCGCTGTCACTCTACAAGTGGAAAAGTGAGCGAGAGGTCTGGCTCACACATCCCTGCCACATGTCACTTGCTATCCGTCCCCATTATGGCTGAGCCGAGGGAGAAACAGTAGGCCTGAAGCACAACAAAAAAAACAAACCTTTTAAAAGCTTTGTAGCAGTATTATATCCTTAATGCATTAAATATGTATTTAGTGTGTTGAGTTTCCACAAATCATGTATCACTGCTGTATCACCATGTAAGAAAACCATAACATGCAGCATTTACAGATGAGATAATTGATAACTGATAATTTGCACACTTAAAGATTTTTTAAAATAATTGCATTACAACACACTGCTGGAGTACATTAGACAGCTTTTCTAATGTAACAAAGCAATCAATAAGGGATTCTCTGATGGCTTGTTCTTACAGTGTTGGCTATGCAGCATCAGTACCCTAATGTACTCACATCAATGGCTTTAAATTTCATATACATAGATTTTTGAGTGTCCGGTGCAAAGCTTATGCAATTAGGCTTGATTTTTCTTTTTTTTTCTTTTTTTTTTTTTTTTTTAAGTCTTCAAGGTCTCCTGACTATTTGTGTATGCTGTTAATTAACAGACAGGCGGCTCCCCAGAGGCAGCAGTCACAGGAAAAGAGGGTATTATCAGCTGCACAGACAGACATGTTCTATTTCAATATCTGCTCCTTCATCTTGCCATTTGTGAGCTGACTGAAACATCACCTCTGTAGAGAAATGTTTGCTCATGCAACTTTGTAATTAATTAGTCATTTCAGTTATTTAGATTACACCCAGATATTTCTGTGTTTACTCTTTGGTAGGATTGAATAGGCATTTTAGATCCATTTTGTTCCATAAATGTTGTTTGAAGTATCTTTGTAAAAGTAGGAGCCATGAGTCCTATGACACTAGGCTAAGAAAATCTGGAAATCTTTTTTGTATGCGTTTTTGTTTATCTATATTTTGCAGGTCATACTTTTGATTAGGGTTATTTCTAATTAACAGCAATCAAGTTGCACCTCTATTCATATTATGTTGCACTGAAAAACCACAATGCTACACAGTGTGAAGGACAATAAGGTACATATACGTATTCACAAGGGTTGTCCTTAGGAATAAAATTAGATGATTACACATAACAATGCTGTGTTACTTTAACTATTCCTTTCAAGCTTCAGTCCAATGCAGTGCTATGCTCAACTCTGATATAAATGAAGAACACAAATGGTAATCCATTTCTATTCCATACCAAATTTTGCAGTGGATACTGTAGTTAATATGTTGGCAGTAAGTTTAGGCATTCATAAAATATTTCATAGTTTATTGCTTTTATTGTTAGATAATTATTCTGTAGTACTTGGTTTTTGATTATATTCTAGTATTGTCCTTACTTATACTCCATGTCTTAGCAGGTATAGCAAAGAAATTTCCCTACTTGGACTACTACTACTACTACCTACTTGGATTCATGCCTCACCTCAGTAA